>NC_046664.1:100146259-100159106 GCF_010883055.1 Belonocnema kinseyi
AACGTATGAACAACGAGGCTCAAAGAAAGGCGTAGCAGGATGTCGGGAGAACCTGCTCATCGATAGATGTGTCTGCAAAGATGCAGCATTCTACCAGCGTGATCTATCGATGGCCTGGATGGATTATCGGAAGGCTTTCGATTCGACCTCCCATAGACTTATCATCTGTCTATTAGAAAGCTTAAAGGTTGATCCGCAAATAATTAGGTGCATAGAGAGATTGATGCCGCTTTGGAAAACCAGATTTACTATCTCATCTGGAAAAAATCGTGTGACAACTAACAAGGTCACCTTTCAGAGAGGTGTCTTTCAGGGCGACACCATGAGCCCACTCCTCTTTTGCCTCACATTATTGCCACTATCTCTAGCACTTCGCCATTCCAACGGGTACCTGTGCGGCAAACCTGCAGTTCGAACGTACGAGGTCAATCATGTATTTTACATGGATGATCTGAAGATCTATACTGAAAACAAAGAGCAACTACATCTAGCTCTAGGGATTGCCGAACGATATACTAAGGAAACTGGAATAGACTTTGGGTTAGACAAATGCGCCAAGGTTTATTTGAAGCGAGGAAAACTTAATGGCATCCCTGAAGATCCTGAGCTCCTTGATAGAAGCGCTATATGACACCTTTGCGCTGGAGAGACGTATACATACCTGGGCGTGCCACAGAGCTGCATTCAAGATGTGACATCTATAAAGAATACTCTCCGAAGCAGGTATAAACGTCTCATCCGACAGATTTGGTCTTCCGAACCTTCGGCGAGGAACAAAGTATCTGCAACGAACATGCTTGCCGTACCGGTAGTACTATATTCATTTGGAGTAGTTCCATTGACGAAGAACGAGCTCAGATCCCTTGATATCGTGACAAGAAAGGTTATGCACATGAACAAAAGCATGCATCTTAAGTCTTCCGTTCCGCGATTGTACATCTCACGCCGTCAAGGTGGTCGCGGAATATTGAGTCTTGAATGTCTTCGCAACAGGATTATTCTGGGTACAGCACACAGAGTTGCAAATGGAAGAGACCCTCTTTTTATAATGGTCAGGATTCACGAAGAAGTGGGCAAAGGAGCGTTTCTGTACAAAGCAGCGGAGGAGGCTGCTGAAACACTCGGACTTGACTTCAGTATTAGGGGTGAGTAAAATGCATCAAATCTTATCTATCTCGAATACTCACTCCTGAAAGCCCGGATTAAGAAAGCATAAGAGAAAAAATTTCGTGAACAGCTTCTCGATAAGATGATGCACGGTATCTTCCACAGAAATTTGAAGGATCAGTCAATGTCTTGTTAGCTAACGTTTGCTTTCCTTAAATCGCCCGGATTGAAAGCTTGTACGGAGGGTTTCATTCTTGCATGCCAAGACGGTGTCATTTCCACCTTAACATACCGTCGCCACATTTTAAGCCAAGACGTTCCTGATGATAGCTGCAGGGCGTGCCATATACACCCCGAGCATTTAGCTCGCATACTATCTAGTTGTTCAACTCACGCGGGAACGACCTTCATTCAAAGGCAGCATGCGGCACTAAGAGTTCTTTATTACCATCTCTGTCACTCTTAGGGCATTAACCTTAATATCGCTCCTCTAAATGCTCCTAGGGAAATCGAGTCAATTGTCGAGAATGGGAAGTGCGAACCATGTTCGTTATCAAATTTTCGGCACCAGCTGACAAAAATATCATAACCGTGTTCTTAGGGTGCACGAGGCTTTTGCTGGATCGTCGTATTGGTTCCTTTACAGACTGTAACTACCTATCTCACGGACGTGAGACGTGGTTGTAGCTGAAATTTTACCGTGATTTCGCTGGGAGCGGGTGCAATTTTCCAGATTAGCACCCGCTCCCGGCGAAATCCTGCGGTTGTCCGTATGACAAATTTTTAATTATATATACATATAATGTTTCAACTCGATTTATTATAAAAAAAAAATTCACGATATACTGTATCCTTTACAGAACTGTGTCTTGAAAAGTACTTCGATCCAAGTCGAAAAATATTGGCTATATTTCAATAAAAACATCAAAATACCGAAAAGGGCAACAGTGCATTATTTTTCTAACATTATGATTTTATATTTTAAGCAAGACATATCTTTCTATAATTGGGGTAGCTTACATCTTAGGAATATGTGTTGTGTAGGAAATATCGTGGCAATTTATTACGACCCAGCATAACAATTTGACGCCTGCAATTGCGCCAAGGAGCAATAAATTGTCGTTTTCAATTTGTACATAATATTATTGTGAATCAGTTGAGCGCCGCTCGTGAAACTTACGATGTGACATGTGCTTCCATCCATTAAATTTGGTCGCACCAGGTCCGCGTGATTTACTTAACGAAAGTGCATTCATGCCACTGTCGCCAAGACAAGAGACTGTAATATGACGGATAAGCTGGAAGATAACTTGCGAATTTTCGGAAACTTAATGTTTTGTCAGATGTCGTGCGTGCCAAATCGTTCGAAATTTTTACAGACGGTCATTTTCCGTGCGACTTCCTATCCTCATCGTCTCTGTCACTTTTAGTGCGACACCACTTGTTCTACAACCCAGCCCCTGACCCACCTCTCCTCTTGCCCCTCTCTTGACGGTGGGGTATTAATAACGTGATTCTATTTCCATGAGGCACTGATACTGACGAATCGCGGCTACAGGTGTTCCGTGTAGAGATGGGAGATGGAAATTCTCTGGGCTTTGACGTCCAGCGTTTTCGTTCATACAAAAATAGAAATAGACTCACAGTATTTTGACTGTGAAGGAAGTCGTTAAAATTTATACATTTTCACCTAGAAAGAAATTGTGTTCCTTTAAAAAAAGGTTTTATTCACTGCATTTGATTGATTTTAGAAAAAAATCTTGTTAAGTAAAAGTTCGTTGATTGTCCCAAAAGTTGATTTATAAAAAAATTTCCAAATGAATCAAATAAGTTTCATTGTAAATTATTTTCCCTCCTAACAATGCACAGTGGTCAAAAATTGGAAAAGGTGGACAAAATTAGAAAATGTTCTTAAGATGGGCCAAATTCGATTACTTACGGATTTGTGAGGTCGT
This sequence comes from Belonocnema kinseyi, assembly GCF_010883055.1. Classification (NCBI taxonomy): domain Eukaryota; kingdom Metazoa; phylum Arthropoda; class Insecta; order Hymenoptera; family Cynipidae; genus Belonocnema; species Belonocnema kinseyi. Next base: position 100,149,322 of record NC_046664.1, read on the forward strand.
TGATTACGAATCCGGTATATCAAATGCCGAAAACAAAATGACGGATCCAATATGGCGGACGAGTATGCTTGATAAACTTTCGATTCTTTTCAAAATTGGTATGACAGAGTTTTCAAGGTTGCTGATTACGAATCCGATATAAAAAATTCCAAAAACAAAATGACGGATACAATATGGCGGACGAGTATGCTTGATAAACTTTCGACTCTTTTCAAAATTGGTATAATGGGGTTTTCAAAGTTGCTGATTACGAATCCGATATCAAAAATCCAAAAACAAAATGGCGGATCCAATATGGCAGACGAGTGTGCTAAATGAACTTTCGATTCTTTTCAAAATTGGTATAACGGGGATTTTCGCGGTCGCGGATTACGAATCGAAAGGCAACAATTATTTGATATACAAAATAAATGAACCATGGTTCTAATATGGCCGACCTTTGTAAAGGCCCTAAGAGGTCATTATCTATTTCGCAGTTACTCTAAAGCTTTAAATGAAAAATATCTATACAATAAGACAGTCAACTCAAAATACATTTAACAAAACTGTGTATATATTATGAACTTTTATGATCTATAAAAATATCAGAAAGAAGCTCAATCTTGATATAAGTTCACACTCATTTATCACGAACGCAGAGTATGAATTGCATGCTTTCCTTCCGACTAACATCCTGCCATTTTTTTGCGATTTTAGTGAGAAATACTTTAATATTCCTTTTCATGTTGTTTGACATCTCCTAAACGATTCCCAGCTTTTCAGAATTATTTCTTTTTCTATAATGTCTAAGCATTCTTTTTGGGCTTCGAGGTAATTTGGATTTTACGAGATCGAATATTTCCCTCCTGGTCATTGCAAAAGTCTTATTGTCAGGCACAGGTTCTAAAAAATGCACAGAAAATATTTATTAACACAAATTTTTTAATTACAAAAATAAGAAATAAGGCAGCAGAGCGACGGGTCACCGTTTCGTAGAAGTAAGTTCAAGTTAAGGTGAGGTTAAGTTTGCATAAATATAAGGTCAAAATTATTTTTTAATAAACATACGGGGCAAAATACGTTAAATGGACCTACCTAAAATTATTGTTTTTTATCGGATTGAAACTTGGATAAATTATAGTCCTGTTGGAAATATATTGATTAACCGAACCGGTTGTCAATCTATAGGGGCTTCAAGTTTTAAGGTTATGGACATATATGAAGCTTGAAATAAAAATTGAGAATAATCTCAAAATCGCAGCTATCAGCAGCTGTTTTTGTGATACGTAAGAAAAACCCTAATCATTATTTTAAACTAAATATCTCAGTGGAACTCAGTGGAACATTTTTTATATTCATCAAATTATATGACTTCTCGTTTTTTCTTCGAGACGATTTCAACCGACTTTACATGCTCTTGTAAATTACAATCAATAAAATCATGTTTCGCCAATTAAATAATATTGAAGTACTTACTTCCCAAAGACGATTCCATTTTGTAAAACAGAAATTCGTTACATTTCACAAGTTATGTGTTTTTTTGTGCAGTCGTTTTTTACTTTTATCAAACGCGTTGAATATTACTCGTGATACTCTCACTTTGCGATTCAATCGCCCAGTAAAAGAAAGATTTTATTGTCATTCATGTCGCAATAAGTTTCACACATACTGCTGAGACTTATCTATAAGTAAAAAAACACTTAGGAAAAATTTTTTTTGGGGTTTTTGACCACCTTTTTCCGATTTTTGACCACTGTGCAATATTAAGACATTCATATAAAAAGTCAAGGTTCCAAAAATAAATTTGAAAATTCCAAAGGATGAACAGTAACTGGGACCTAACGCAACCTCTTCATACCACCTTGCTGAAGGTGCGGGAATAACTCTTTGGTAGTGGAAGGCATAAATCCACCGCTAGTGAAATAGTCGCTGGTAGTTTGCAAATTTTTCGAACGCCGTTTAACAATTTCGCCATAAATTTGGTTCTGATCGCGAGTTGGTGGAAACAATGATGCTAGTGGAAGGAGGGAGAAAACAGAAAAAGCAAAACGAAAAACAGAAAGGAATAAAAAAACAAGAGGAGGAGTTGGAACGGATGCGCCTCGCTTGGCGCGTAGCGCGTTTGGCTGGTCTCGGATTGTTTGGCCAGGGGTGACACACAACTCTTTCTACCTCAAACCTCCCTCTTCTTTTTTTCAAACACCGAGTGGTAAAAGTTTGCACTCCAGCTAGTTGCATGAGGATATGTTAGGGCAGTTGTTCGTATGATTTGTGTATCTCGATCAGCACTCGACTTCACATAAAGCCATGATATTAGTGTGAAGAGAATTATAAATTGATGAAATAACTTAACAATTAACGATAATAACAAAAAGCATTATTCATATAGAAATTCTAACAATTTAATATTAAATGAATTATTTTATTGTACAAATTAATTTGTATTAATTTCATTTCATATTTTTAGAGTGAATGAATAATTGTTAGATTCAGCAAACAGGTATGCAATTTGTGAAGAGTCACTGAGCTTTGAGACCAAATTATCGCGAGTTTTTTTAGTTATTTTCACCTTAGATAATACCTGATTATTAAAATTGTACACTGAAAAAAGGATTACTGGTGTCAAGTGAATTTTTCTTGGCTAAAGTAAGTGAAAGTCCTGTTTATTTTTAAAGAAACATTTCTTTGAGACAAATAAATACGATCTGTTGGTTGAAGCGAAATATTTCTTTGAATGAAAGAAATATTAATTGAAGACAAAAAATATACATTTTACACCAAATGGATGACTCGCTGTTCCAAATGAATGTGCCATGAATTGGAATGAATATTTCTTTGAGATAAGGAAATATGAATTAGAAGAAAGAAACATATTTTAAGGTCAAGCACATATTTTATAGGCTAAAAAAACTATTTCTTCACAGCAAATTTCTGAATGTTTGCAGCTAGACCATACGCGAGTGCAATACAGTAGTTAGTACTTCAATTGTAGTACATATTTTCCTAAATAAGCAACTGGATTTCTTTTATCCTAAATTATAATTACCATTGTTATTAATATACACATTTAATTTAAACACAAATCACATAATTTAAAATCTTGATGACCCTGAAACAGAAAAATTCGGTGAAAAATCCACCCCGAACAGGAATTGAACTTGGGTCCATCGAGTATAAAGTCCACAGCTTCGACCACGGCGCTAACGTATCATGGAAATTTTAAGGCGCAAGAAGGTACTTAAACCTCGCTATAAATGTTAAAAAAATATTTCTTCAAATCAAAAACATGGATATTTAATTTAACAATATATTTCTTTAATCCAAAGAAGTACTCAATTGAAGCAAATGAGCCAAATTATTAAATTTTCGAATACAAAAAATGATTACTTCGTTGGAATAAATGTTTATTTGTTATGAATAATTGAGCTGCCGGATCGAAGAAGGGCACATAAACTTATTTCGCCGGGAGTGGGGAGGCCCCTGGAAGTTTTCAAAAGGATTTTCGTATTTTAATTTTTAAAGACTATAACTAGATGTAGAATTTTCTTGCACATCTTTTTTAACTCAGGATAAAAGTTGTAGCTTTTTTATGTTTCCAATTAAAGTAAAAAAACTGGATTTTCTGGAAAAATCTATTTAAATTCACTTTTCACTTCAACTCGTGCTCAGTCAGTCAGTTTTTAAGATTTTTAAATGAAATTTTCAGCGAATATAGTTTGAAATCTCCTTCGAATGATAGATCAAAAGGAAATTGTACATTTATTTTAAAACAATTGTTATTAATTTTTTTCTGATGCGTGGCGCTTATCGAATTTCTCTAAATTCCAGCGTTTCGTTTATGGAACGAATTTTGAGCAACGAAAAACCTTTAGCAAGAAAGTTGTTCACAACAGTAAAAAGAAATTTTCTGGAAAATTTTAGCCCAATTGAATTAATATTCCAGAAATTATTAACGTCTTAAGCCGATAGCGGCTAGGCGACTCGCGCGCGGGCTGTAGCGAGAGTCTCAGATCCGATGAAAACCATTTGATTTTTCATAAAAGCCAGTTTTTTTACTTTAATTAGAAAAATAAAAAAGCTACAATTTTATTCCTAAGGAAAAAAATATGCACAATGAAATTCTGCATCTAGAGATGGTCTTTAAAAATTAAAATACGAAAATGTTTTTGAAAACTTCCAGGGGCCTCCCCACTCCCGGCGAATTAAGTTTATGTTCCCTTCTTCGATCCGACAGCTCAATTTAATTCTAGTAATTAAATAAAATATTTTCTTCCACTGAAGAAATAAGAATTTACGTAAACAAAATACCTTGTTTATATAAATAAATGCTCCATTGCAATAAATGGATGAACCTTTTGTGACAACAAATATATACTCTCATTTAATTAATATTATTTTGAATTAATTATTATTTCTTTTATTTAAATAAAAATAGATTCTTGATTCAAGCATGAAAAAAATATTTATTCAAATTTGTCCCGAATCAGTTCAAAGAATCGAACTCTTTGAATCAAATATATATTTCTTGGAACGAAAAACCACATTTCAACGAATCTAGACCCTTTGAATTAAGAAAATCATTTTCTTGAATGTAAGAAATATGTATTTCAATCAAGAAAATATAGCCAAAGAATTCATTTTTTAGGTCAACAAAAGATATATGCCTGATATAAATAAAAATTACTTCTGTTAAAGAATATTTTATTGATGCGAAGAAATAGGATTCAAGTAAATAAATTTACTTGGTGCTAAGAATGATTTTTATTAGTTTAGGTATAATTATTGCATTGGATACGTTAATTATTTTCGAAAAGTGGTGTGCTTTAAACCAGTGTTTAAAAGTAGTGTAATAATAAAAAAATACCTTTTAAAGGTAAGGTGTTCCAAATTTATTTAGCCATTAAGAATTACTTTTTATTCTAATTAAATTGTTATTAAAAATATGTTTTAAGTAAAGCAGCAATTGTTAGTTGGACAAATCCATTTTTATTTTGAATGTGTCGAAAGCTAATAAGTATTTTATTTGTGAAATTACAGTGTAGGGGATCATCTATAACCGTAAAGGTAATAAATTTTCGTTTCTTGCAGTTTCCCCGTACTTTCGAAAAGTTATGTAAGGTGATATTTTATCGTATGGAATGCAAAGGGAAAACTTTAACCACGGCAGATAGAACATCGTCCAGCACGTTACTGAGCGTAAGCTTAACAGTTTGCTGTCACGTGTGACAACAGTTTTCAGGCGCGCTGACAGTACCAAGGAGTGGGAGTTGAGATGATGAACGGGAATGTTATGACTTATTACACTGCATCATTCTTACGAAAACAATGTGATTAATTACAGTAATTGTGCTCAGTGTGGGTTTGTGTATTGGTTAGCCCCACCATCATCTATTTTCTACTCTTCTCATTTTATTCTTTTCAGTTTTCTTCGCGTCTTTTGTGTAACTTTTTTCTATTCCGTAAGAAAAGAATTTACGCTACAAAATGGTCAATCAAAATAGTTTTAAAAAATTCAATCAATTTTCCTGTGGAAAAAATTATTTAAATTTTCTTCTTAATTTCTAAATAAAAATTAATCGTAAAGTTAAAATTAAAGTTTGCATCTAAATAATAATAGTAAAACATAATCATCCTGTTATATAAACAGTAGAGTAGTTTTTTACGATACAAATAAAGGAAGCAGAATGATTAGGTCAAAGGCCGGAAAAGTTGCTGTTAAGTAGTATAAGTCATTAGAGTCAGTCACGGTTGTTTACCGTCATTTACATTAGTCCCTTTTATGTTATAAAATGTATGCCTAGTGTAAAATAATTGCATTGCAGTACTTTATAAATCTGAATTAGTGAATATTTTACTAATTGAACTAGTACCTTAGTGTTCGAATAACGAATTAGTAAGATTTTAGCATTTCACTAATGGAATAGTGAAAAAAAACCTTTCGAGATCCAAACGTTCCGACTCGGATCTGAACCACAAACAAGATCTAACGAAACTAGAACTAACACCGAAGCAACTTCGTTCTGGTTCCGCACCACGCTTTATATTAACAATGCACTACACTTACACCAGCAATGAAATATTAAATTACATCAGGATTACTTTATTCAGTAATTAATTGTCGATTGCAGAATACAATTACGGGTTGCGTATTCAAAAGTTTCGAATGTTTTCAACACATTAAAAATTTTTATTAATCTGGGAGATTTCTATGAAAGCCAGTAAGAAGTGTATGTTTTCGAACAGCAGAATACAAATTTGAGGTCCAAAAATTCAAGAAAGCAACCTAAATTGTTCAAATTCTATGTAATTTGTAGATTTACATGAAAGTCAGTAAGAGATGGGTTTTCAAGTCACAGAAAACGAATTTGACGTCAAAATTCCAAATTTGACTCAAATTTATTAAATTTTTGTTAAACTAGCAGACTTCCAAAAATTTTAAACGAGGGTTTTCGATGCACAAGACACGGATTTAGATTCAAAAGTTGAAAAAAAAATGAAATGTTTTTTTCAATTTGTGGATTTCCTTAAAAGTCAGTAAGACAATGTTTTTCGATTTTCAGCACGCAAATTTAGGGACAAAGTTCATAAATTTAAAAAGTGGAGTCACAGGACACAAATTTGGGATGAAAATGCGAGAATTAAAAAAAGCTATGATTTTCATAGAAATCTACGAATTTACTAAAATTTTCAAAATTTGCATGCTAAGGTTTGAAAACTCTCCTCGTTATGACTCTCATGGAAATCTAATAATTTATTAATAACAAATTTAATACAATTTTAATACCAATTTAATACAATTTTGCGAATTTCATATCGAAGTTTGGAATTGATGAACTTGGACCCTAAATTTGTATTCTAAGACTCGAAAAACCCTGTTTTTATGATTTTCATGGAATCCTACTAGTTAATTAAAATTTTCCGAATCTAAGTCAACCCTTTTCTCTTCATATGTTCACCTTAAATTCATGTTATCTGTCTAGAAACCATCCTTCCTAATGGCATTTATGGAAATCTACCAATTTATTACCAATTTTCAATTTCTTAATCGAATTTGAAAATTTATTAATTTTGACACAAAAGTATTCTGACACTTGACTAACTTGTAGCGTGGCGTCCATTCTCGCAAGAAATATATCAGGGGCCCCTATATCAGAATTTAACTGTATAATGAAATTTTTAAAATTAAGGTGGTTTTTTTAAAATTATGAACTTTGACTTCGAATTCGCAATCCTCTAAATGCAAAATTCCTTAGTATTAAGCTTCATATTACCAGGCTATACATAATAATGTTGAAAGATGCGTGTTATAGATAGAACCTTAGCAATAGCCATGTACTTTGCGAAATTCTTTTAATTTTTTAAAGTCTTAACACATACGAGACTTAATATTAGCTGATTTATGAAAAAAAGCTCCCTCATTTTAATTTATATATATATACGAGGTGTGTTCAAAAAATAAGGTGACTTTATGGTTTTCTCAAAAAATATTAATTTATTCCTCAATATTTATGTTGTCCCCTTCAAAGTAATCCCCCTCAGATATAATACACTTATGTCAACGCTCTTTCCAATTATCGAAGCACTTCTGATAATCATTCTGTGGTATAGCCTTGAGTTCTTTCAGCGATGCAGTTTTTATCTCCTCAATCGTTGAAAATCGATATCCTTTCATGGGTCTCTTCAGTTTTGGGAAAAGAAAAAAGTCACTGGGGGCCAAATCCGGTGAATATGGAGGCTGAGGCATGACTGTGGTGCTGTTTTTGGTCAGAAAATCTTTCACAAGCAACGATGAATGAGCAGGTGCATTTTCGTGATGCAAAAGCCACGAATTTTTTTTCCAAAGTTCCGGACGTTTTTTGAGGTACATTAAGCTAGCAGCTCCACAACCGAATTTTTGAATTTTTCATAGCTCAGAATTCCGGGCTTTTTTGGGCTTTTTTTGGGCCGCAATAAAGTTTTTTTCAAAATATCAATTTTCTTGGGGAGGTGCCAGCTTACATTAACCCAGCACCTCCACTTCTTTAAATCACTAAATAATAAAAATTCAATTACACCAGATTTTTGGGCTTTTTTTGGTCTCTTAAAATCCGCAAAAAAAATTTTCCTTAAACCAACCCTTAACTTCCAAAATCAACCCCCTTCAAAAAATTGAAAATTTTCAGTTATTTATTAACGGGATATTTTTGGGCTTTTTCTGGGCTCCCAGAAAATACCCACTTCGATTTTTGGGCTCCAAACCTTACAGTAAAAAATTAACCCCATTGTAACACGCATATATGAAATTGTCAAAAAATAACTTTTATTACATGTTAGAGCTTGAATAAAGTCTCTGATTTTTGGGTTCCTCGAAAATACACGCTACGATTTTTGGGCTTCAACCCTTAACGTCAAAAATCAACCCATGTAGATACTACTTTGTCAAAAAATAAATTTTTCTAGATTTTTTCAATGGAAATAAAGTCTCTGATTTTTGGGATCCCCGAAAATAACCGCTACGTTTTTTGGGCTTCAACCTTTAACGTCAAAAATCAACCCACGTAGATACGACTTTGTCAAAAAATCAATTTTTCTAGAATTTTTGAATGGTAATAGAGTCTCTGATTTTTGGGCTCCTCGAAAATTTTTGAATCTTTCATAGCTCAGAATTTTGGGCTATTTTTGGGCTTTTATTGGGCTGCAATAAAAATTTTTGGGTTCCTTTACTTTTTTCAAAAAATCAATTTTCTTGTGGAGGTGCAGGCTTACATAAACCCAGCACCTCCAGTTCTTTAAATCATTAAATAATAAAAATTCAATTACACCAGAATTTTGGGCATTTTTGGGCTCTTAAAATCCGCAAAAAATATTTTCCCCAAACCAACCCTTAACTTCCAAAATCAACCCCCTTCAAAAAATTGAAAATTTTCAGTTATTTATTAACGGGATATTTTTGGGCTTTTTTGGGCTCCCAGAAAATACCCACTTCGATTTTTGGGCTCCAAAAATTACAATAAAAAATTAACCCCATTGTAACACGCAGATACGAAATTGTCAAAAAATAACTTTTATTACATTTTAGAGCTTGAATAAAGTCTCTGATTTTTGGGCTCCTCGAAAATAAACGCTACGATTTTTGGGCTTCAACCCTTAACGTCAAAAATCAACCCACGTTGATACTACTTTGTCAAAAAATGAATTTTTTTAGAAGTTTTCAACGGAAATACAGTTTCTGATTTTTGGGCACCTCGAAAATACCCGACATGATTTTTGGGTTTCAACCCTTAACGTCAAAAATCAACCCCTCTCTTCCGCGTAAATACAACTTTTTCTGCAAATAAATTTTTCTAGAATTTTTCAATGGAAGTACAGTCTCTGATTTTTGGGCTCCTTGAAAATACACGTCACGATTTTTGTCAACAAATAATTTCTTTTTGAATTTTACAATGTCAATAGAGTCTTTGATTTTTTGGCTCCTCGAAAATACCCTCTACGTTTTTTGGGGATCCAACCTTTAACGTCAAGAATGAACCCCTCTCTGCCACGTAGATACACTGTAAAAAAAGATTTGTGTAAAATTACAAAGTTTCGGAAAATTAAATATTGTATTATTGTAAGTATCACACACTCCACTGGGTGATTTTACAAAAATATGTGAAATTACATCCTCTAGCGGTGTAAATAAAATTACACATTCCCTCAAATTTTTGATTTATAATTAATTTAATATTTAGAATAATAAATCAAATAATATGTGAATACGAAAGCGTCTCTCGTGTTCGTTATTTATCGATGCCTTCATCCTTCAATTTTGGAGCATTTTTATTTTT
>NC_046664.1:100159206-100162983 GCF_010883055.1 Belonocnema kinseyi
GGTCCCTGTACCAAGGGTTTCTGCTGAATATGGTTACAAAAATAAATAGGCAGTCGCGGACAATTGTCCAAGGGTGGTCCCGAAGGAACTAACCCCCAAGCGAAGGTGCAAAAACCGTGCCGAAAGCTGAATGGCACCTGGGTGAAGTGTCTAGAACGGTGACTCTGGGATACCGGGCGACCTCAGAGTACGCAGCCGTATCCTTGCATGCGGGGCTCTACAAGGATGGACGAACCCCTTTCCCTAGCTTCTCGTGGGAACAACAATGACAACACCAAACATAGTTGTAGTAAGTGTGGTTCAAAACAGCACAACGCGTAGGGCTCCCGACAATGGGTCGGCCAACAATGCCGACCAATCTAGAGCTGGGGGAGCCAATGAAAATGGATTCAATGCCATGAATCGGCGGGATCTCGTGACCTTTGGGTGGACAGAGCGATTGAATTACGACTTGCTAGAGTGCTAAGATGCGAGTGTGGCCCCTGAACGGGGTTACATGGCACGGCTTCATGCCCTGTGGTGCGAGAAACACCCGGAGCTATCGCACTTTTCGCAGCAACGTCTGCGAAACCATGCTGAACTACTCCGGAAAAGGGGCTATGTAAGCGGAACGCCTACTCTACCACAGCTAGAACAAGCCGGCAACAGAGAAAGATAGGCGCCACTAAGACCAACCGCGGGCAGGCACACAATAGAGGAAGAGCGATGCTTTATGACCCGGAGAAACATCAACACCAAGGTTCCTCTCAAGCCTAAAGATCTGGCTGAAATGGATGACGAGCTTCGTGGACATTTTTCCGAAGAATCTGCCCTCTGGGCTATCAGTTATTGTGTGTTTAATGCTGCGAGAGCTTTGGCCGATGCGAACCGTGAAACAAAATCAACGGTTGATCATAAGACCAAAGGACGAATGCATCAACTTGCCATAAAGATAGGGTGGGCAAGACAGTACGCGTCCCACATTCAGTGTGTGATTGACTACATAAAATCTGGCAGGAATTTTACTGCCAAGGTTCGAAAGTTTACACGCTACTCCGGACCCATCATCACACACTTAACAATCAAAGCTGCTGACCATCAGGCAGCATATTGTTGAGAGAATACGGATACTATCTGACGCTAAGAGAAGTCTAGAGCGGAGGTAGAGGTGGGTCGTAGAAAATCAACAGTTTCTCTCTGACCCATCTCGCCTCTTCCAAGACCCTCCAGTTACTATCGACCACCCGCCCAAACCAGAGGAGTTCGAAGTATTTTGGAGAAAAGTCTACGAAGTGCAGCATAGACTGACCGAAGACTCAGAAAATATAAAGAGCTTCGAGGAGCTGTGTGATGCCCTCATAACACCTGATAAAGAATGCCCACCCATCACTACCGAGGCATCAGCATTTTGCCCGTATTTTCACCTCATATTTAAAGTCGGAAGAGACGATTCCGGAGCTTTTGGTGGAAGGACGCACAATACTTCTGCGAAAATAGGCAGCTTAGTTGACCCGAAGAATTACAGGCCAATTACTTGTCTGAACACACCTCATAAGATATTCACAGCTATCCTAAATGATAGGATTGTTCGGGCAATTGAACCTGTTTGGCAAGAAACCTATGAACAACGAGGCTCAAAGAAAGGCCTAGCGGGATGTCGGGAGAACCTGCTCATCGATAGATGTGTCTGCAAAGATGCAACATTCCACCAGCGTGACCTATCGATGGCCTGGATTGATTATCGGAAAGCTTTCGATTCAACCTCCCATAGACTGATCATCTGTCTTTTGAAAATCTTAACGGTTCGTCCGTAAATAGTTACGTGCATAGAGAGATTGATGCCGCTTTGGAAAACAAGATTTACTATCTCATCTGGAAAAAATCGTGTGACAACTATCAAGGTCACCTTTCAGAGAGGTGCCTTTGAGGGCGACACCATGAGCCCACTCCTCTTTTGCCTTACATTATTGCTACTATCTCTAGCACTTCGCCATTACGACAGGTACTTGTGCGGCAAATCTGCAGATCGTAAGTACAAGGTCACTCATGCATTTTACATGGACGATCTTAAGATGTATGATAAAAATATGCTAAAAACAAAGAGCAACTACATCTAGCTCTAGAGATTGTCGAACGAGATACTAAGGAAATTGGAATGGAATTTGGGTTAGACAAATGCGCCAAGGTTTATTTGAAGCGAAGAAAACTTTATGGCATCCCTGAAGATCCTGAGCTCGTTGATAGAAGCGCTATATGACACCTTTGCGCTGGAGAGACTTATACATACCTGGGCGTACCACAGAGCCGCATTCAGAATGTGACATCTATAGAGGATACTCTCTGAAGCAGATACAAACGTGTCATCCGGCAGATTTGGTCTTCCGAACTGTCGGCGAGGAACAAAGTATCTGCAACGAACATGCTTGCCGTCCTGGTAGTACTCTATTTATTTGGAGTAGTTCCCTTGATATCGGGACAAGAAAGGTTATGCACATGAACAAAAGCATGCATCTTGAGTCTTCCGACCGCGACTGTACATCTCACGCTGTCAGGTAGTCGCGGAATATTGAGTCTTGAATGTCTTCACAACAGGATTATTCTGGGTACAGCATATAAAATTGCAAATGGAAGAGACCCTCTTCTTAAAATGGTCAGAAATCACGAAGAAGTGGGCAAAGGAGCGTTTCTGTACAAAGCAGCGGAGTAGGCTGCTGAAACACTCGTACTTAACTTCAGGATTAGGGGTGAGCAAAATGCATCAAATCTTATCTATCTCGAGTACTCACTCCTGAAAGCCCGGATTGAGAAAGCACAAGAGAAAAACTTTCGTGAAAAGCTCCTCGATGAGAGGATGCACGGTATCTTCCACAGATATGTGAAGGATCAGTCAATGTCTTGTGAGCTAATGTTTGCTTTCCTTAAATCGCCCGGATTGAAGTCTGGTACGGAGGATTTCATTTTTGCATGCTGAGACGGTGTCATTACCACCTTAACATACCGTCGCAATATTTTGAGCCAAGACATTCCTAATGATAGCTGCAGGGCGTGCCATGCACAACCCGAGCATTTAGTTCATATACTATCTAGTTGTCCATTTCACGCGGGAAGGACCTACGTTCAAAGGCACAATGCGGCACTAAGAGTGTTTTATTACCATCTCTGTCACTCTTACGGCCTTAGCCTTAATGTCGCTTCTCTAAATTCTCCTAGGAAAATCGAGTCAATTATCGAGAATGGGAAGTGCCGCATATACTGGAACTTTATATTCTCGACAATTGTTTCTGTTGCTCACTCGAGGCCTAACATGGTTCTTCTTGACTTCGAGAAGCGAACCATGTTTGTTATCGAATTTTCGGCACCAGCTGACAAGAACATCATAGCCAAGGAGAATGAAAAGAAAGAGAGGTATCGAGACCTTATAAGGGAGTTGCAACGATTGTACCCGTAATATTGTGTTAAACTAATCGTCCTTCTCATCGGCGCTCTTGGAGGTGCCAAGCCTTCACTCGCTTATGGCCTAAAAAGCATACTTGCGGTTCAACAATATGCTAAAAACTCTTGCGGGAAGAATGCAGAAGGCGGTAATCCTTGGGTCGCTCTGTCTTCTTAGGGTGTATGAGGCTTTTGCTGGATCGTCGTACTGATTTCGTGACAGACTGTAACCATCTATCTTACGGTCGTGAGGCGTGGTTGTGGCTGAAATTTTACCGCGATTTCGCTGAGAGCGAATGCAATTTTCCAGATTAGCACCCAGTCCCGGCGAAATCCTGCGGTTGTCCTTATGACAAATTTTTAATT
>NC_046664.1:100163083-100178657 GCF_010883055.1 Belonocnema kinseyi
GTTTGTGCCTTTACAAAGGTATTCTATTGAAAAGCGGTCCATACCTCCATTCTCTAGAAATCTATAATTTATGCTTTTAAAATTAATGTTTGACACTGCAACTTTAAGGCATAATAAAGAACACTCAAAGGGACACAGGTACAGAAGTTATCTAATCACAAGTTACAAATACGTCAATAGAAGTATGAAGTTAAATATGAGAAAAAAAATAGTTTTGAAAAAAGTAAAGGAGGATCTTTTATGGTTTTCATCCTTGAAAATGTGTTTGAATTTCTGATGGTGTTCGAGAACAATATATTTATCGTGTCACGAGAGGGTAAGGTAACAGCATTCATTGTTAGAGCAGCTTTATTCTCTTTGGCGAACGATTACTTGCGCGTGGATGGTCGGGATAAATTAAACAGTGTGAGAATCGGAGAATCGTACTTTTGTCTAGGTAGTCAGACAAGCTAGGAGCGTTACCATAATTTTCATTGGATGGCTGAATGCGAAACGCATCCGGGGAAACCGCGTGCAGTACCCTCGAGGCTGACTCTGCCATGCCAGTAAAGCCGCGCTCGAGCTGCGATTTCATTAGCCGAGATAATCTGTTTACTGCCAGCAAGCTCGCAGCGATACGCCACTGCCGCTGCCACTGTGTGCATCTATTCCAGAAACACGTGAACCGACCCCACGGCGATTCAGAATCTCGCGAGCCTAGTCGAATCATGTGAATAGTGAACGCTACACCGCACCCTTATGTATTGTGATTTTCTAGCCTGACTATCGCCCTACACATCCATAGACACATACATAGAAGATACCATAATTAAGTTGAATTTTAAACGTAGTCCATTTAATATAATCAGAGCTGCCAAACAGTCACTTAAATCGCATTAAGTCACTTTTTTTAAGTCACTTTTTAAAGAGAAAGTCACTTAAATCATTTTTGAAAAAGGAAAAGGTCCCTTTTATGAAACTTCTCAATTTCAGTTTAGATTTTACCTGTAAAAAATAAGAAAACTTAAGTCAATTATGTATGAAATCTATATATAGTAATCTATGTCATGAACCTTCAGATTAAGTCATAAGAGCCATAGGAAAGCTGCGTTGGCAGTTTTGTGCTATTTTCGACCCTCCGCCCGAAAGTAGCAGGGAAAGAATAAAAAATTATTTTTAAAAAATGGGAAAAGAGGTTCATTTTGGAAAGAGTTCGAAGTCTGAAATATGAAAATGATTTTCAAACTTACCAAATAATTATTGAACTGTATCGTCGCGCTGCAGAGTTATCTTTTGCAAAATTCACAAATTGTGTTAAAATTTATCATAAGGAAGCCTACTTGATGTTATCGGACTGCGTTACGTTATTTCCTCAAATATATGAAGTATGTATTTTATAAGTGGCCTTATAATAATACTCATTAATTGTTTAACTTATTTAACACATCATTTTAAATAGGTAAAGGTACTGGCTGATGAAAAAAGTATTTTAACAATAACTAAAAGATATATATTTTTCAGCGCATTGATAACCTTATTGAAACCTTTGTGCATAGTTTTTAAAATTAAATCTTATCTCGTAAGGTTCACTTCTGGTCAGGCTATTCAGAAAAAAATTCGGGACTTACAGTATATATCAATCAAGTATGCATTTTATCGCCCTGAAAATTTTGCGTTGATCCCTAGCGTTTTCAATGGAAATATGAATTTTCAAAATAGCCCAAAATTTGCTTTTTTACATTCTCATCAAGAGAAGGAATTATATTTGTGTAAAATTTGACGATTACTTTCGAAAGAATTGACAGATTGGATTGGCCTTTGGCATGCTCTTTTAGTGTCCTAATATAAAGGTCAAGTTCTTTAGCCAACCATTTTGGATAAAAATTCAAAAAGTGAGCGTATTTTTAAAATTTTTGAGACCACTTTTTTTCTAAATTCAAAAAGTTTCTGTGCGGATATTCATAGTATTCAAACAAACGAACGATTTATCCTAATGACTTTTTTCTATAGAACGAAAACTTACTAGAGCTACATCATTTACAAAATTCCAAAAAACGCACGAAAATCAACATTTTAATGTTAAGCTGAATGTTGCTGAAATTCCCATCAAGTTCCCATCTGAAAAGACTGGCATTGAAAACCCCGAATTTTTCTGCTGACAAATGCAATAATAATGAATGTTTTTATTAAATTTATTAAAAAGATCATAAGATTGATAAACAAATTATGAAGTTTGCTGCAAATATTATGAAGTTCAGAATTTAAAAAAACGTACATCGAAAAAAAATCGAATTTTTCTTTAGAAAAATTCCTGGTTACTGCATTTGTTCATCAGGCTTGATAAATCTCTTAGAAATCTTTATAGCTTTTTGTCAAATTTTTTTTGTTCAAATCGCTCAATATTCATGGGCGGTACGTTATTTTGAACCAAAAATGTAATTTTTTTCCCACTGTGGGTCGGGAATGTGAAAATAAGACATACGAACTAAGCAGCTATGACTCTTGGTGGAAACTAATCGCCTCCCACCCCCGCCCCTAAACCCTCGTTAATCGAAGTTTTGTGGGACCGTATGTGCTACGTTTTAACCGTAAAAATAAAATTGGAAATGAGTAAATTCAGTTTTTACAAAACCAACCGAAGTTGCAGTAATATGTTTAATAACAAATTTTTCTAAAGAATGCGAATTTTTTAAAAGAGACAATGAAACTACGTCTGTTTTAATATCAATTCATTTTATGAAATGTAATAATATACATTTATGGAAATGATATTCAAGTTAAGATAAAAATTCGAGTGTGAAGCAAGAGATACGTGAAGAGAATGTATTCGTTAAAGCTGAAGGAGCTTTAACAAAAAAAAAGTCACTAATACCAAATTTCTCTTGTCGATGTATTGACTTTTAGTTTTGAAAAATCTGTGCACAAGTGTAAGGAATATACAAAGACCGAGCGCGGAGTGCGAGGTAAATACATTATTCAGCGCGGAGAGCGAGATAAATAAATCATCGATCGCGAAGCGCAAGAACCAACAGACGCGTGCCCTAGGCGCGCTCAAACTTGCGAGCTGCGCGCGCAGAGCGCTACGAGAATGTGCCCGCGACGCGGGCGGATTTTTGAGGTTGGATAAAACGAGGTAATAATTACTAAGTTTAAATTAGCTAAAGAATTTAAAAATTAAATCTTCACGGATTAGAAATAAGGACCTGATTTATAAATACCGTAAATCCTGAATTTTTTATATTCATCCCTACGAGTTATTCATTCGTGAAAATAAACAAATTCGCCAGTGTTGAGTTTTAAAATCAAAATTTTCACAATTTAGTCTCAGTTGTTTGAATACAGTTTTCCATTGTAGAATTGAAGTTTTCCTCCATTTTATAATGAGCATAAATGTAACCTTTTTCTGTGATAAATAACTTTTAAACACATTTCATATTATTGTAGTAAATATTTAAATTTTTTAAATTTATCTGCTATATCATCAGAGATTGTACCTTACCGACAGTAGATCAACCCTCCAAACCATGAAGGTAGAAAATCTACACAATATCGATCAAGTTAAGAATCTTCAATAACAGAAAATTTTTCAAGAAATGGTTTTAATTTTAATAAGTATATCCGTTTTTGTAGTTAGGCCTTAATCGGATTAGGTGAAATAAAATATATATTAATATTGGGATGCTAGCAAATTACTTCACTCACCGATAAAAATATATCTAAAATCAAAAATTGTATTCTTATTTCTATATCAAGCAGCTATAAACTTATGCCACATTATTTTGTCAACTTAAATTTATCCAAATTTTATTTCTATTTAACAAATAATTTATGCCAAACGTTAGGCTACTACGAGCAATTTTTGAACTGTGTTATTAATATTGGAGTTATTCACATTGCTCATGTAAATTCCATCAACTAATTCTATATGATATCGTCCGTTTTATTACTGGCCGCTGTTTCATGTGACGTTATACTTTACTGACGGATGCAATCTATTAAATTCACAATTTAGTGACACAATTGTGTGTAATTATTTCAATATTCGAAAGCGAATTGTTTCCTGATTTTGTCGAATCCGATCTCCATTGTTCTCGGAAACGTCCGGATTATCCCGAACAAGTAATAAATATTTACTTTTAGAATTAATCCAATAGAATTTTTTTTCTAATAACTTCTCTGATGAGAATATAAAAATAATTCAAATTCAAACAAAACATAAAAGACAAATTTCATATTACATTATATAAAACCTTAATTTCCCACATCTTCTGAATGTCAACTTTCGAGATTCATGATTAAGGAGATTTTTTGGTTCCATGATGCTTTCACATCCAGGCGCGCATCCAGAGGGGCATCTGCCCCTCCCCCCTCTACCCAAAGCAAAAATTCTCAACGTCTACTTGTCAGATTTAGTGCACATTTGATATCATCTAATTACGTACAGATCCTCTGCACAGAAAAAACTGAAGTTAAATTTTGTTGCATGTAAAATTTCCCGGTGATAAAGTTAACATGCTATTTGGCGAAAGTTGATCCTACGATGGAATAAAAGCTGTCGTATGCTACGGCATCCGTGGCGGACCGAAGGAACCAAATGGAGTCTCTATAAAGTACCCGTAAAGATCCCATTGGGTCCCCATACGATTCCTTTTTTAAAAACTCGAAAAGACAGCAAGGTCAACTTTTAAATTGTTAAAATTTGGATTCTACGTTAAAATTCCCTGTAGAAGGTCACGCAATAATCGCAATAGTTTTTTTTGCAACCGCAAAAAGTTAAAAAATATATAAGACGTATAACGCCTGTTGACTGTTACATTTCAAACGCATCGTTTGTAAGTAGCAGTCAGCAGGCGTTATACGTCTCATATTTGTTTAAACTTTTTACCGTTGCAAAAAAAAAAACTATTGCGATTTTCCGTGACCTTCTATAGGGAATTTTAACGTAGAATCAGAATTTCAATAATTTAAAAGTTGATTTCGCTGTTTTTTCAAGTTTTTTAGAAAGGAAGTAAGCAAATTTCGGTAACACTTGTACAATCAGCAACAGAAAATACGAAAAAAAATTGTTCTTACTGATATATCTCTTCCGAAATAGATTAGACTATTGTAGATGAATTAGAACCATTTAATACCATTTAGCAAATAGCGCAAAATCAACTGACATATAATGTATATAACGTATAACATATAACAATAACGGAAGTTTCCTCTCAGGTTCCAGTAGAAAGTTAATAAGGAGCGGACATTTTACGCGTAACGGAGGTTCCCGCGGAACGTTCCATGAACTTCCGTGCTATTAGGGAATGTATTTCCAACACTGGCACTGTCACTCTTGCGTCATATGCATATGTCACTGGAATGGAATAGAAGCTTCTAATGTGTCACCTAAGGTTTACTTTTTTCTTATACCTTCTACCCTATTCCTTTACACACCCCACACACACTTACTTGGTGATAGGAGAGAACCCTAAAGTTCAAGGTGGGTTCCAAACCACCAAGTACTCAGGGAACCTTTTTCTCTAGAGGTACCGGTCCCACGTTTCTCCGGAGATGAACAGCTGCCTTGCACGGCCTTTGCACTGCCTTGCACGGAATGGATCCAAATTCTACGCTTTAGCCCCCACGACCATCGTCCCACTTTGCACATGTGACTGTAAATGTAGATTTCCAACTATGTAATTCTCGCAGCCAATCGGGGACTCGATTTATCTCATGGATGCAAGAGACATCATTTTATTATGAATAACCATTCACGATGAACAGGGAGCAAACTCAGCTGATTGCGATATTTGCGAGTAAAATGTTTACGTTTTGTGAGTTAGACTTTTATGATTTTTCTGGTCACAATAGCTAAGTTTTGAAAACATAAAATATTGTTAAGGAAATGTAAGAATCACAGAATAATTCAATAATGTAATTCAGTATTCAGTAATTTTAGTATTGAATTTCAGTGAAAGTTATGCAAATTGAAAAGGTGAATTTTAAATTTAAACTTCCCGGGATTTTCGAAACTGAACATTTTTTTCCATAAGTTAGTAGTACTGTTAATGACATCTGTGCCAAATTTCACATCAAAATATTCATTAGTGTTTGAGTTACGCTTTTTTTGTGAGGTATTAAAATTTAATCCTGCGATTTTTACAATGTCTTTATTTATTGATCAAAGATGTTGCATTAAATTCTGTTTGCGGAATGAATTTTCGGCTGCGGAAACGTTGAGGATGCTGCAGAAAGCATTTAGGGATCAGTCTCTGTCTTCCAAGAATGTTTAAAAGTGGTACAATGAGTTCAAGTCAGGTCGCGAGAGTGTTGAAAAAAATGTGGTGTCAAATCGGCGAAAATCATCAACTGGTGAACATCACGTCAAGCAAGTCAAAGAAATGGTGCTCAAAAATCGTCGATGGACGATTAGAGACGTCGCTGATAGTTTACAAATATTATTTGGATCGATGCAAGCGATTTTGAAGAACCATCACACACGGCACCATCAAACGGCACACGGCACCATCACACACGGCACTGGTTTTTCGCGATCATTTCGTCAAAACTTTAACAAATATCGTTCCGCAACCACCGTATTCACCTGATTTAGCTCCGTGTGACTTCTGGTTGTTCAGCAAACTCAAGAGACCGCTCCGGGGACAGCGTTTTGACTCGATTGAGGAGATAAAAACCGAATCGCTGAAAGCTCTGAAGGTTATTCGGAAGTAGGACTTTGCCAAGTGTTTTGATGATTGGAAAATTCGTTTGCATAAGTGCATCACCTTTCAATTTGATCACAGTATATCCATCATATTTAATTAAATAGTGCGTAATTAAGGAGACATTGATCTCATGTTTATCGAGAAATAGGTCAAGAATAATATGGAGTTCAATATTTTTATAACTGAAATAGAAGAACACATAATTTTTTTTAAGTTTCTTCATTCTTAGGTTTGATATAAAAAAATGTTTGCTTTGATCTTACCAAAAGTTCAAGCTGACAGTTCAATCAGTTTTAATCAGTAATTGTGACGGTCCCAGTAATAATTTGAATATACTGTTAACAAAATATGTTAAAAGTAACATTTAATGACAAAACCTACTTAATTTTAGCATTTTATAAGACAAAATAGTAATTATATTAATTAAAAAAATAAAAAACAAGAAAATTGCTATTATTGCTACTCGGAATATGGTCACGATTACTGGAATACTTACCTTATTTGCATGAATTATAAAATAATAAGACTTAAGAATCAGAACCTAGCACATTTTAAAAATGGATATATTAGTTTCTTGAAAAAAATATAAATTTAAAATCTAAAAATTATTATATTATAGTTTATGCTTGATTTCGAAAATTTAATGAATATTTCTTACTTGTTGATTAATGATTATGCCATGACATACAAGACCGAGCTTGTAAATATAAAAACGTCTTTCCTATTTAAACATTTGTTAATTATGTTTATAAAAGTCATGATTGATACATTTATTTCATTTATAATGAAAATTGCCCCTTCAACCTAAAGGAGGAGGTTAATAATAATTTTTTAAGTTATTTAATCGATTGGAATGGGTGGGGCGGGGGGCAAACAAAGACCCGGTAAAACTGTCACCTTTGTATTGTGTGTAGCTTATTTTAAATAAAGTAACCAAATTTAGTTTAAATCTTTCAAGTATTTTAGCACAGAAGCTATACTCATGTTGGAGCTCTAAAATTCAAGCTAAATCTCTGATATTAAATTATTTGTTCAATTTAGTTTCGAATTGACAAAGACTCTATCTGTAAATAAATTACAATTTTGCAATTCATAATACTTTGTCCACGGTTGATTGTAACCAGTCGCCATTTAACGCGAACTCAGTGAATTTGTCTTTACCAACCCCGGTATCGAGAGGGGAATTCCATAAAACATATATAGCGTCACCTAAAAAGCTCCAAATACGTGAAACAATAGAAAAACTACTTTCCTCTTTCTCTAGCGAAGCAACGCTAAAATCCCACAAGCCTCGTTCCGCTGCAGAAAACTTTCTTATTTTCGACTAGCATGCTCACTTCCCTACCCATGGCCTGACGTTTTATCCGGCCACAGTCCCTATTCTCTTTCCACTCGTCTCATGCGAAAAACATTAAGGGGAACTCGCAGAACCGCGTTCTCTATTTTAAAGAAATTCAAATCCTATCTGATATGGAAGTTCGTAGAGCCGAATCGGAACGTGCAAAAGTTGTGGTGAAGTAGTCAGGGCGGAGGAAGGCCTGAGTGAGAAGTGGAAGGCACTAGGGAACAGAAAGCGATAGAATAAGATGGAATGGGAAAGGTGGTACCAAGGGAGCTGACGCAAGGGAATTGCGGAGCCAATCGGATAAGTGCGTTCCTATAGAGCTCAAAAGTCTCGTCCAATCAGATACCGGTCTTTGACGTTTCTCATGCTCTATCGCACGATCTAGCGACCTCCAGCATCCCTCCTCAACCCTTGCTCTGCCATCTCAATGCAACGCACTCAGCGGGCTCTGCATAAAATGAGAAGAAAAGCCGCGGGAAATGAATCAAACGGAGCGACGTTTCAATTATTTCTTACAAGTATACTGCCGTTACCGTTTTCTCCTCCAAGTCTTGTTCAAGAAAAGAGCCGCCAATTTTTTGTAACGTTATGCTTTTAGTTGAATAAACGCCACCTCACATACGTGAAAAAATCTCTAACTATTGTTGTTTTAATAATACGGCAAAGTTCTTGTGGGGTCAAAATAAGTCATAAATGTCTAACTCTTCCGCATTGACGTCATACATCAGAATAATGAAAAATTACATATTTTATGTTATTTGAACTGTAAGAAGAAAGATAAAAGTTCGGAATGGGTAACTAACGGTATTTTGCACAACTACACCACTGGAGGGTTTAGATTTCTTAAAAATTACTTTATACTTCATGAATGCTTTTTAAATTAAACCAAGCTCTCATTTTAAGCCCCCTGCTCCTTCAGCCTCCTAGAACTGTTGGCATACGTACTTCTTTAGGGGGCAGAGCGAGAGCGGTTGCGACCCTCGTCTCGGAAGGGCGGTAGTGCGCGAGTACTCAGTCGAATATATTGCGCAATATAATGAATTCCAATTGAAAACGGTTCAAGTGGCCCTGACTCTTTACGTTTGGATCCCTACTGAATTTAGTCCAAAGCTGCTTCCAGACAACCCTCGACACTGGGCTGAAAACGAGAGTTTGGTGTAAGGTTTATGTAAAAAATGACTTTCGCGGATTCCATCAAATGTCAATGTTTCAAGGCCATCCGAGTCAGAAAAAAATAGTTTTTGCGTCAGTGTGTCCGTCTGTCGCCGATTTCGTCATTGTCGTTGTAGTTGTCATCTGTATACCGTATAACTTTTGAGGTTCAGTCCACAATGAGAGTCGTAAATGTCGAAGTTCTAACGCATACACGTAATTTTCGTCACTCGTACTTTGTTGTCAACTATCCGAGCAGTTTTGTCGTTTCGAATTTTTTGGTTTCTCGCCGCGACCGTTGGTGACAACGTGCATATGACGTCAAATGCGCATGTACGTTCGGACTTCGACGCCATTTTAAGCCATTTTAAGCAAAGCAATGCACGATATGAGAAAAAAGAGAAAAAAAAAGAAAAATGTTGCTTTTTCAAAGCTCTACAAGATTATTATAATCACTTTTTGAATTTGTTTGAAAAATGCAAAAATCAAGTTTTGATCGCATCAAAAATGTGTAGTTTTTGTTTGAATAGTGAAAAGTAACATTGCAAATATAAAAAAATATAATTCTTTAAAAAGCGATGCAAGGTACGAAAAAGAATTACGGGACCGTTAAGCCTAAGTGCCTCTGCTGCTTTATTAGTTGAATGAGCAAATGGTTAATATTTTTTTTGGGTATTCTGTCCCCATATAAGTAAGTATCTTGCTCGAGATCCATAAAAATCAAAAGATTTTAGTTTTGTGTTTTTTTGTACTTAAATAATCATGGTAAGTGTAACTAAACCGAATATACATATTCGGATTGTTTCCGTAACCTACAATTTGATATTTTGAATATGTTGAGTCACAATAGCATGTCCAGCGTGCTAGCGTCCAATGTGTACAAACCATCGCGATTGATATGCTTTTAATGTGTAGGCAAAGAGTAAAAATGCGATCGTCAAAGTAATTATACTTTTTGAATCAGACTTACATGTACGAACTTTCTTATTGATACACGATATTAGAAGAGTGCATACAAGCAGTATGACAACGTTTCAAAGTCAGCTGGGGTCAATTTGACCCAATCCCATATAAATAGTGTGTTATTTTTCAGATGTGTAAGTGATGATGGTTAAAAATAAGATTAAAAATGCACTAAACTCTTGCTTTTAGTCTAGTGTCGGAGGTTGCCTTCCAATAGCCTTGTACTGAATTCGGGAGGATCGAAAAGTAAACAGTGAGGGTCGCCTCATTCGTTTTTCATTGGAATATATATCTATATGTATATAATGTCGCAACTGGTCTCGTTCTGTTCCCCTAGGAAATTGCGGGAGCCAGCAGTTCTAGGAAGGCCGAGAACGCAGTGACTGAAAGCGAGAGTTTAGTGGAAAAAATTTAATTTTTGGAAAAACGATACAAGTTGCAATTGTTTTTGAAATCATTCAATGAAAATTTCAGGGAATGTGCTTTATGATGTCCTTCGATTGGTAATATGATAGGAATTCAAAACTGTTGTTTTCAAAAATTATTATTAATTTCTTTCTGATGCTCGGCGCGAATCGAACACTTGTAACTTCCAGCGTTTCGTTTAGCGAGGGCATTTTGAGCAGGCAAATGCTTCTTACCACACAAATTTAGAGAAGGGTATAATGAAGTTTTTTGGAAAGTTTCAGATCAGAATATTTAATAGTTCAGGAGTAGTTATGATTTTAGTGAACGTCAGCGCTGGAGTTTTCGTGCGTATCAAAAGCTCCGTGGCGTACAGCCGCACGGCACGAAGTGTCTCGCCAACGTATGGCTTATAAATTTGATAAAACCTAAATCTGTTATTGAATAAAAATACAACAAATCAAGTTTACTGAATATAAATCTATTTTATTCAATTTTCGATGTATTGTAAAATAAAGTATACAGTTTATTCTTCATCAGAAGAAAGAATCGAGTCGTCTTTGGTTTTATTGCTCGTTATCGAGGCAAAGTATTCATTAAAAAACGTCTGTCCTTTTGGTGTGAAGTATTTCAATAATACCTTCATGTCTTTCATTTTGGCTTCAGTTATTCCAAAGATTGAAGGGGGATTTCTTTCTAATTCCGCGAGTTTCACTTTCGTTTGATGTTTTAAAGATGCGATACAGCTTTCTTAAAGGATTTTTTATAATCGATCAAAATGTTATCACCACACTGTATCATAGTGAACGGAGGATCTTGAGAGTTTCTTATTAATTTAATTTACTCTTCTGCAGTTTCTATGCGTTCTAGCTTCGTCTTTTTCTGCGAATACATTCCAAATTTACGATCGCATCGACAATATGAATGACCCCGAACTGGAAATACATGCCAGATGTCGACACCCAATTGCATGGAAAGTGTAACAAGATATGCAAATACTGTGTAATTCTTATTTTGTCCACCACATGCATCAGAAAAAAGAACAATCTTTTTGTAATAATAAGTATCAAATTCTTGTTGTATTGCATGATGGAGAAAACTGCATACAGTATTTACCCCTTTTTTGACATTTCCCTCTAAAATAGGATACGTATAGCTCTGTTTGGAAGCATAAACATGAACGTTATACAAATGGAGCCACAACAATTGTTTGTAAAACTGTTCATTGACCGGAATTTTGGGTAACGCAAGATTCTGAGCATAACCAAATTCGCAGCAGAGAACCCCTTCCTCGGACATCAGCTTATTTCTTAAAATTCTATATTCTTGTACCTCTTGTTTGTGAAGCGCGATTTCAGGGGATTCCACGTTTTTCAAATCACTTTCGTAACACATATTGCACACGTCAGTACGTGGTAATCTGAAAGTAAAATTCACGTTTCGATTTAAGTATTTTGCGTATGTGGACTCATCTATTAAATCTTTCTCTTCGAGATCCTGCGTTACACTTATGTAGTACTAGGCAGTCTGATAAGTCCCTGAAAAATGAAACACGGAGACGTTTTTTTGGCCAAAGTCGGTTTTATTTTTCAACATACTCTCCTTTTAGGTCGATACAGCGAGTCCAACGATTTTCTAACTTTTTGATACCGTCCGAAAAGTACTCGCTTGGAAGGTCTCAAAAATACGCCTCAGTTTCAGCTATGAGCTCCTCATTTGAGTAAAAACGCTTACCGGTGAGCCATCTCTTCAGGTTAGGGAACAAGTAATAGTCACTGGGGTCCAGGTCTGGTGAATACGGTGGCTGAGGAACCAATTCGAAGCCGATTTCATGCAATTTTGCTTGTGCAACTAAGCCAAGTTTCATCCATGGTTATGAATCGGCGCAAAAACTCGGTGGGCTTACGCCAAAATGATACCAAATTCAGCTGGGAAGTTGTCACACGAATTCGTTTTTGGTCCACTGTGAGCAAACGCGGCACCCATCGTGCGCAGAGCTTCTTCATACCCAAAACTGAATGCAAGATATTGCCAACACGTTCCAATGATATGCCTACAGCATTAGCTGCCTCTCTCAATTTCACTTTGGGATCATTCAACATCATATCATGGATTTTTTCGATATTTTCTGGTGTAGTGACTTCTTTTGGGGGCCCAGATCGTTTAGCATCAACTGTGCTCGTACGGCCACAACGAAACTCGGTAAACCACTTATGAATCGTTCTAATCGACGGTGCAGAGTCCGGGTAATACTTATCCAGCTTGTCCTTGGTCTCGGATATCGTTTTCTTGCGAAGATAGTAGTGTTTGATCAAAACTCCAAACTCAGATTTTTCCATATTAAAAAAAACTCGGAGGTTAGTCGCTTCTCAGTGCTGTAACTTGTAAATGCGTAAACATAAATAGCTGAAGTTTTGACAGGCGTCATTTGAAGGATCAAGCTCGACGAAAATGGTTGACATTAGTGAATACTAATGCCATCTCTTAGAATTTTCAGTTACTTATCAGACTGCGTAGTAGTCACAAAACTCGTTATACAATTTTCTTAAATTTAATTCTAGATTCGTAAAAAAAATTTAATTCAGTGCATTTTCGCGAATAATGAGATTTTTGATGCAGCATGGTTAAACAATGTTCCTGAATTAATTCTTCCACTTGATCAGTTAGTTTTATTTTACGCTTTTCATGCATCCCCCTACAATCGACTAAACTTCCATCGTTTAACATTTTTCCCTGTATTACTCGCAATCTTTTCTCTGACAAATTTAAACAACTCATTAAATATTTTTTACATACGACGGTTACACTGTTATCAGTAGCAAATAAAAAAGTTCAGGTTACTAATCTTGGAACCTTGTGAGCATTAACTTTTTTTGGATCATTGAACTTTATCAAAGTAGTAAGAAGGATGGATTGCTTATGGTAATCTCCCAATTCTCAAAATTCGGAATTCAACTTCTCTTGTGCAGATATTGCAATACTTCCGTAGCATTTTCTTTTGCAACAAGATTGAAAGGGAGTGAGAAGTTTCTTTGACATAATTACCTTTTTGGGATCTTTTAATCTTGAAATGTATTCTTCTCCCTGCAAGTAAATTTCAAACTTATAGATTTTATCTTCAATTTTTTTAAAATTTATTAAGCACAAAACAATTTCTTTAAAATATTAATAATTTAAACATGAAAAACGATCAATAATTTTGAATATTATTTTCCTAGTACATGATTTAATTCATTCTATAAAATGACTATGTCTGAAAAATGTAATGACTGAAAAATATTAATATAATATCACAGAAATTTATCTCGTGCAAAATCGATAAAATACACATTTTATTTACTGTTTATTTAAAATTGGGACTTGATAGAACCGTAAAAAATTCATTGTTTAAATCGACAGATTATTAAAAGGTATACCTTGTTCTTAGAAGTTTTGCGTACATTTTCCGCCCATGTACTCTCGTCTCTTTTTTGTTTTCTACCTCGAATTGCCAGAGGTATGTTTTCCATTTTAAAATAACAATAGAAAATTTGTGACTAGATTGATTATTAATAAATACAAGAGCTATTTAACTTTATTAAGCTTACAATTTGATTTAATGTGCTCTATTCAGAGCATAGTTAAGAACTAACTTATCTGTTTTATTTTTGAAATAGGTGTAGACCAAATGTAAGAAAATTTGTGCATAGGTTTGTTTACGAAATGCATGTTCAAGGTCGCTTACGAGTTAAGCCGAATGTCGGTGTAAACATTATATGTACATTAAAGTATCCTACATTTAAATCTAAAGAAACCGGAAAAATACATTCAGAATTAAATAAAATTCATGAATGTTTTGTTAACTTATTTTTGTTTAACTGTTATTCACTAAAAAATTTCATTTTATATTATAAGCAAGAACTCTCTAGCGAGAGAACGTGGGACAGCGGAGTGCATAGTAAGCTCGAAAACTCCATCGCTGACGTTCATTAAAATCATAACTACTCCTAAACTAATAAATATTTTGATCTGAAACTTTCCAAAAAACTTCATTATACCCTTCTCCAAATTTTTGTCGCGAAAAGCATTTGCCTGCTCAAAATTCCCTCGCTAAACGAAACGCTGGAGGTTACAAGTGTTTGATTCGCACCGAACATCAGAAAAAAATTAATAATAATTTTTGAAAAAAACGGTTTTCAATTCCTATCATATTGTCAATCGAAGGACATCTTAAAGCACATTCCCTAAAATTTTCATCGAATAATTTCAGAAACTGACGCATTGAGCATGAGTTGAAGTGAAAGACGGATTAAAATCAAGTTTTTCAAAAAAGTCAGTTTTTTGGTTTTATTTCGAAAACTAAAATGTTACAACTTTTATTTAAGAAGAAAAAAGATGCACAATAAAATTTTACGTTCAGATATGTCCTTCAAACATTTTAAATCCAAAATTTTTTTTTCAAGCCTCCAGGAGAGTATGATTTCGCACGAGAAAATTCTATACGCCCTTATACGATTCGGCCCCTCATTTTTTGTCAAGATTAAAAAATTCTATGTGCATCTATTCGTAGTACTCAGAAATGCGAACAATTGCAACTTGTATCATTTTTCTAAAAATTAAATTTTCTTATACTAAACTCTCGCTTTCATCACCGTGTTCTCGGCCTTCCTAGAAATGCTGGCTCCGGCAATTTCTCAGGGGACCAGGGCGAGACCAGGTGCGACATTACATACATATAGATATACATTCCAATGAAAAACAAGTGAGGCGACCCTCACTGTTTAATTCTCGATTCTGCCGAATTCAGTACAAGGCTATTTGAAGACAACCTCCGACACTAGACTAAAAGCGAGAGTTTAGTGTAATTTTAATTTTATTTTTAACCCTCATCACTTTCATCATCCCTTTCCTCATTTTCCGTTTTTACAAATTTTCCCAAACAAAAAACTACTACTGCTACTACTACTACTACTACTACTACTACTACTACTACTGCTACTGCTACTGCTACTGCTACTGCTACTGCTACTGCTACTGCTACTGCTAC
>NC_046664.1:100178757-100204351 GCF_010883055.1 Belonocnema kinseyi
ACTGCTACTGCTACTGCTACTGCTACTGCTACTGCTACTGCTACTGCTACTGCTACTGCTACTGCTACTGCTACTACTACTACTACTACTACTACTACTGCTACTACTACTACTACTACTACTGCTACTGCTACTGCTACTACTACTACTACTACTACTACTACTACTACTATTACTACTACTACTACTACTTATTGAATTGTCTGAATTACTTTGATTCCCTCAATTCTTTGATTTTTCTGATCTCTTTGAATTTTTCCACATTATTTTGAAGACCCAGAATTTCAAAAATTCAACGAATTTGAGGAATTCAGAAATTCCGAAGACCCGTATAATGTTAAAAGGATTTTTAAAATATCGAAAGAACTTAAAAGCATTTCAAGCCAAATAAACTTATTTAAAAGATTACAGAAAATTAAAATAACTGAAAAAAAATCAAAGGAATTTATATTAATCCA
Organism: Belonocnema kinseyi; assembly: GCF_010883055.1. Taxonomy (NCBI): domain Eukaryota; kingdom Metazoa; phylum Arthropoda; class Insecta; order Hymenoptera; family Cynipidae; genus Belonocnema; species Belonocnema kinseyi. The sequence goes on from NC_046664.1 coordinate 100,179,216, forward strand.
AAATAATTCTAAATATTTATAAAGAAGATTGTAACCTAGAGAATTAAATACTATAAACTTGATTGCTGTTTACTGCGTATGTACACTAAAGCGAACGACCAATTGAAAAAGCCGATTGATTAGTTTATACCACTAATGCTGGAGTATTCGTTTTATACGTCTATTTCGAAAGAGTTCTTTTAACATGGAGATATCGAATTAACGTTTTAACTTCGGCTGGAGTTGTATTTTGTGTGAATTCCGAAATCACCATTGAGGAAAGACTATTTAAATTAGTTTCGTGCAGGTTTAATGTTTTGTTATATCATTTTAATGAACTTAATTGACTTTAATTATGACCTTTTTCCATAAAACTGTAAACAAAGAGTCTTTGTATAGTGGAAATTCACAATGGTTGTCGGACGGACGTTCGCTCGAAGCGCAAAGTCACAGTGGTACACTCACCCCCGATTTTCAGAAAGTACTTAAGCCGACTTACTTCTCCAGGAACCTACCTATCTGAGTCGTTTTAATGCCAAGAGAGAACTCCCACAGATCATTTTACTCACAGTGTCGCTTTATGTGCTCGCTTGAGTTTTGCACTTTTAAAATTGATCTGTGACTCTTTCCTGTTTTTATTCATTTTTTTGTACATTTACTATGGCCTCGCTTTGTAATTTTAGAAAGAATTTTTAATTGAACCGTACTGGATTGAATTCTTACGCCCTTTTTTGACATTCGAAATATCACAGACGAAAAACTATAATATTTCCGTTCTGCCTCAGTGAGATACATCAGTTTCAAGAAATAAGATAGATAATTTTATCTTTCTTACAGAGTTTGCGAAGTTTGAAAGCGTGGTTAAGAGTTCGTTTGTCGCGAATTAATGTTTTGAATCGTATTTCTGGAAATTTCTCATTTATACTCAAGTCGTAGAATTCCCAAGAAGGCGGGTATCTACGATCTCTAAGTAGGTTCCGTACGCTCGAGCGATTAGCGGTGGTAAGAAGGAATTTCGCTAATCCGGAAGCAAGAGGGATAGTTGAATCGCTCTTCCATAATAACGACGAACTCTGGCGAGGATCCCGCTTCCTCGAACTGACTTTCGCGCGAGAGTTGAGGCAAATCGCGAGGATTGCATGTAAGAATTTCCTACAATTAATTCTGCGAAAACTACCCCTCAGTAAGTCGCATTTCTCTTTCACGTACCTGCTTCATATCAACAGAGCAAAGCATGGAATTTTCGGCCTTCTTATTCCTATTTTTTTTTAAAACTTTTCCTCGGATGAACCCGATTTTTCATCTTAGCCACGGACTACGTAAAGTGGCTGATGAGAATATTATAAGTCCATTTAATATGATGTTTTACATCTTTTGCGATGATGTTGAAATAAAATTAAGAGAGAATGGTGTAGTTTGGAGTTCGCCCTTTACAGCTGTGATAATTAAACAGAGGCTGGGAGCTTTCGATGTTACAACAGTCAACTCTGGATGCTTTTTTAAATATACTTATTATTAATTATTAATTAATAAATATAATTATCAACTAACAACTTATATTTTTTTCTCCAAATTTTACGCGGGTGAACCCGGTTTTTCAACTTGGCCATAAACTAAGTCTAGTGACTGATGAGTTAATGGTGTTATAAGTTAATTTCATACGGTATTTGTAATCTCTGGCGATGATGTTGTAGGTACAAAATTGCAAACATGGTATACTTTGGAGTTTGTATTTTACCGTTGTTATACTTAAACAGCGGTTACGAGCGTTGGATGTGACAGCAGTCACCTCTGGATGCTTTTTTAGGGCTACCGTCATTAGATAATAATAATATATTTTTTATTATTACTTTTGTCCAGTGCTACGGAAATTTCCTAAAATTTAGTATTATTTTCTTTAATTTGGAAAATGAGGAACTTCGGCAAAGGACTCGAGGACAAAATTGTATTTAAGAATGGATATTCGCTTAACAAAAAAGAATATTGACATTTATTGGCGGATTGCCGAATTCTAATAGACTACACAACATTTCTAAGGATTTTTATGGAATTTCAATAGGCATTAACAAATTTTAAGCTTTTCATATTTCTATAAATTTTAAAGAATTTCACAGGATTTAAAGATTTTGCTCGCCCTTATGACATGTAATGCTACCTTGATTTTATGTATGGGTGATAATCCAGAAGTTGATAACATCATGTACTTAGAATATTATATTTCAATGTTTAGAGTAATACGTTTCTTAATTACATAGTTTTATTACGCCTAATTAATTAATTATTTTAATTAATTTTACTATTTAAACTAATTAACAATTAAGTCTTATTGAATATAATTCAGACGTGAAAATTTAATTACATTTAAAATCTCTTTATTCAACGAAAAGAACCGATTTAGGAGCTAGATGTAGTTAGTAAAACAATTCGATATTATCGGGTAAAACGATTTTATGACTGGAAGAAGAATATTTTGGAAGTTAATTTCTAAAGAAACTATTAATAAAAACATGCTTTTCTTGCCTGTAAAGCATTTTATAGGTACTTTAATTCCGAATAAAAAATTTTTAAATAGCTTATATTCTTAAAATCTCTTAAAAGTTTCTTGAAATGTTCAATATGTTTTGGCTTTGAAAGCGCATTAATCTAACAGAGAACAGTTTTGCAGGAGAAGAGTAGATAGATATCACTCCCTTCCTTTTTATATGATAAGGGGCCTTGGCTCCAGATTCATTCCTTGTTTGATAGCTACGGCTGCAACTTGTGCTTCATTTAATAAACTATCTGACCAGGTCTACGAATCTGTGACAGGACCGAATTAAATTAAAGTGACTTTTCATTCGGACCGTCACATAAATTGGCGATCCATGCCAGGATACCTATGATTGATACGTCATTCTCAAAAAAGTATCAAAAAGTACCTTTTTTTAAAGGAATTAAAATCAGGAAAACACGTATTGGACTGAACTAACTAGGCTCACAGTGATTCCTTGTCTAGAGAATTAGACTAAAAGGCGAGACGTCACCCAACCAAGTTGGCATCATTGGAATTACAGAATTTACGGACTCTAAAACCCACGGCTGACCAGAACGAGTAGATCCACTAAAGCAGCCACCAACAATCTTCACGGAAATCTCAAGTGAGTAAAAAGAAGAGGAAAAAAATCTTTTTTGAGAAAAAGGAGTGTTCTGTAACGACTCTCCGAAACCTCGTAAGGCTAGCCGACTACGCGAGACTAGACCTTTCGATAAAAAACGTTCATCAATTCATTCATGATATTTGGCCAAAGTTGTAGCACTTTCGTTTCAAATTGTGAATTTCATGGAGAAAATAGTCACTGGCTAGAGGATTGAATTCACCACGGACTATACGCGTACGCGAGTATTTTATTTTTACAAACGATATAGAGAATAGATAACGCGGCGCGACATACCATCCGACATCCGTTAACATAAGTAGGAAACTTAAAATTAGGTACACTACTAAACACACACTAATAAGAAGAAGGAATCCATGACAGATGAAATTAAGAAAAATCTATCTTCACAGATGGAAAATACCCCTCTAGTAGCTACAAATGCAGATATAATCGGCATGCTACAAAAATTATCAGGCCGAATGTCTTACATGGAAATTGCGATAAATACTCATAAAGAAGAAAGTCGCCCTTTAGCAAAAAATTTGGATTTGGTTACTTCGGACGAAAGCGAAAGGGGGAACGATGATAAATCTCGAGCAGGTATCGATGACGCGTTGCATGTGGAATCTCAACAAATTGATCCTAGGATTCTACAAAGGTTGTCGAACGAAAGAGTAACAACTCCCAATGAAGCCAACCCTACAAGAGAAACTATCCCTGCGAAAGACGCAGTCAAATTAATTTAAAAATTCAACGGACAAGACGATATGGGAGTAGAACCCTTCATCGCTCTTGTAGTAAGAATTAAATCACAGTGCTCAAATCCAGGTGTTTTATTAGACTGGATCATCGCAGAAAAAATCGAAGGAGAAGCGGGAAAATCCATTCGTTTCTTATCAATTCAGGACTATGATGATCTTTTCAAAGTTCTTAGAACTAATTTTGGAACTGCCGGATAAGTAATCCATAAGTAATCCAAGGAGCTGGGGAAAGTACGCAGAATTTCAATGCACGATTCAAGCAAAGAATGCACGAACTTTTGTATGATGTTAAGTCGAAAAATCCTTTAACACATGAATGAGAAATTTGTATAAAAAATGAAAAGCCAGCAGTTCTCGAAAAACACATAATGAATTTAAGGGAAGAACTTTCAGACCGATTTTCAAGCAAAAATCTCAGTGATGTTGGAGAAGCACAACAAATGGCAATCCCATCTGAAGTCTGGTTAACGGAAAGAACTAAAATTCGCCAATCTAAAAATGCGATTAAGCCTCAAATACCAATTCGCACAACTGTCAATAAATCTCCTTTTAAAACTTTAAACTTCCAATGAAATAAACAAAAATATCCTTCAATAAATAATCCTCCAAATCACAGCACACCTTTGCAGCAGAGAATCTAGTTGTTTTGCAGTCACTGCAAAATCCCTGGACATACCAAAAATCAATGTTTCTCCAAACAGAAAAATTTTCATACGAAAGCCTCGATAAGTCGACCTCCGAATCGTGTGAATTATCTCCAAGAAGAAACGGAAGATGACATCAAAGAGACGGAAATGGAATCGGAGCAACCAAACCTGTAAAACTATTAGTTGATAGTGGCGCATCGATAAATCTAATAAAAGAAAATTGTATTAACAAATATCACCAGAGAATTTCAATCAACAAAGAGTTTTCAATGGGAAATGATAAGCACCGGACAAATGAAGTCACCAAGTTTAAGATTCAAGGGAAAGAACATCTTTGTAACTGTACCAGAAAATTTCCCCATACCCGAGGAAGGCATCATCGGAACACCATTTCTGTACTCTTATCAGTTCAACTTGTCAAACAGCTCCTTCCAGCTCGACGATAAGGTCGGTATCCTCGTCCCCAAAAAACCCATAAAAATGTTAAGCTTGAAAACAAACAAAAATCAGGGGCACATTCTCTTAGAAGATAATCCCTACATTCCAAATTCTATTTACCGTATTGTTGACTCACAGGTTTTGATTCTCGTTAGTAACGAAACCGAATCAGACTTCAGATTAAGTGATGAAGTGATAAAGTACAAGTATATCAATGTCGCCCAAGAACGAGAGGAGCGTGGAACTTACATTACGCAGAAGGAATTAAACGCTAGATTGAATTTGTTGAAGGGAAATTTAAGGCTTGAACATATAGAAGTAGAACGCAGAATACAGATTGAAAAAATAGCCATTTCTTCTCACGACATTTTCTCACTTCAAGGAGATCCCCCACCCTGCACAAGTCTCGCGTCACATAAAATCATCCTGAAAGACGAAGCAAATATTAACATACGTCAACCGCGACATCCGGAATGCCACAAAGAAGAAATCTCAAAACAGGTAAATGAAATGTTAACTAAGAGAATAATGGAAGCCTCGGACTCACCATTTAATTCACCCCTTTGGGTAGTCCCGAAAAAACGCGACGCGTCGAGAAAATCTAAATCGAGGCTTGTAATCGATTTTAGGAAGTTAAATGAAAAAGCAAATCAAGATGCCTGCCCACTTCCTCTAATCGACGAAATTTTGGACCACCTTGGAAGAGCAAAATTGTTTTCAGCCTTTGATTTGAGCTCAGGATTTCATCAAGTTCCCATGGACGAAAACTCGAAAAAATATACTGCATTTTCTACACCTGAACGACATTTTCACTATAACTGCATGCCATTCAGGCTTAAAAATGCTCCAGCGACATTTCAAAGAATGATGGGCACAGCATTAAAAGGACTAGTAGGAAAAATGTCCAAAATTTCAAAGACCCGAGAAACAAAAAGAAGTTATGTCTTTCTTGGGACTGGCTGGATATTACCGAAAAATTATAAAAAACTTCTCTACGATAGCTAAACCTCTAACAGCACTGACAAAGAAAAATCATTCCTTTAACTGGACACTATCTTGCGAAACAAGTTTCAAAACGTTAAAATATGCTCTTTGCTTTGCACCTGTATTAAGATATCCCGACTTCAAGGACACATTTACTTTGACCACCGACGCAAGTAATGTTGGGCTGGGGGTAATTTTATCGCAACAGAGACACCCAGTTTGTTACATCTCAACAACTTTAAATGAACCTAAGCTCAATTTCACCACTACCGAAAAGGAAGCATTAGCAATCGTCTGGGTAGTTAGGGGACTTCGTCAATATCTTCCCGGACGTCAATTCATAATACGAGCGGACCATCAATCTTCTACATGGCTTTTTAACATAAAAGACCCTTCATCCAGGTAAATGATAAATAATTGAGTGAAGAAGAGAAACAAAATAAAACAATCAAGAGACTCCGCAAACAAACATAATGGGAAAATATGGAGAAAGACGTAATCAAATTCGTTAAAAAATGTCAAGCATGCTAACGTGCAAACCTAACCCGAATTTGTTTCAAGGTTGAAGCAGTCATTCCGGAAATACCGACGTAGCCGAATTAGAAAATCGCAATGGACATAGTTGGCCCATTGCCGGAAACAACGAGCGGAAACCAATATATTCTATCCATTCAAGATGTGCTCACGAAATACATCATTCTTATAGCACTATGGGAAACGACGAGCGAAAGCATATTAACAAATCTACTAGATCATTACATTTACTTATTTTCCTCTTCAAAGCACATCTTCACTGACCAGGGCGCTAACTTTGTATCGGAATTGGTTCAAAAATTTGAAAATCTTTTTAGAATCAAGCACATCAAAACGACTGCTTTCCATCCACAAAGCAATGGAGCCCTCGAGAGAACTCATGGAACAATTAAGGATTTATTAAAGACATACATGGCCGATAACGAAACGGAATGGGACAAAAACTTGAATCTAATATGCTTAGCATTTAATACCGCAGTTCATTAGAGTACAGGCTTAACGCCGTTTGAAATAACATTTGGAAGAAAAGCCAATTTACCTTCAGCCTTAGCAATAATTACGTCGTTAACCCATTAAGAATTGTTAGACATTTGGCGAAAGAGACATGAAAAATATTTGGAAAAAGGAAGGACTGCCATTCAAAAACACAGGAACAATTAAAAAGGCAGCAAGATGCAAAAGTAATCATCAGTAATCCTCTCTTCGAACCAGGAGATTTAGGACATAATGATAGATTTTCTGCATAATGATAGCAAAATAACAAAATTAGAAAGTGAATGGCTCGGCCCCTACACCATATGCAAACGCGTTAAAATATGTAATTTTATACAATAATCAGCATTACATTGTACACGCTAGCAGTTTGATGCCCTTCTACCAATAGCTTCATTGGTTCATTTTATGTTTCTTTTTAGAATTAGTTTTACTTGGATACTGCTATCATTTCTCTCGATCACATCTGCTAACGTGACCCTCACTTCACTCGATGGATCCACTATATTCGCCGAGGACCTTGGTACAGCAAAAATCGATCACACTACATGGTGACTCATTTCGTCCGTCGACACACACGGCATTGATAAAAGATACGAACAACTTAATCTCGTGTATAGATCCGTCTCCGAACGATGTAATCAATGTTTAGAAGAATCTGAACTGGAAACCTTAAAATCCCGAATTAAACGATTAAATATTCGAAGATTGTTACTCAATCAGTTATTAGGAAAGAATCGGTATAAAAGGGGAGCCTTTAATTTTATTGGAAACATATCCAAGACACTTTTCTGTACACTATCTGAAAGTGATTTAGATTATATTAACCACGAACTTGATGAACTGTATTCCCAAAAGAAAATGTCAAAAATGTCATTGCAAAATCAAAATAAAGTAATTAGGACTAATGAAAATATCGAAAACAAAGTAATGGCTGATCAGATCACAATCATGACCGTTGTTATATCCGAATTAAGTGAAGACATATCGTTCTTAATCGATGCAATAAATGATGATAAATACGGAATATTACATCCGTATTTTACCTCCAACTAGACTTATAGAGGGATTTCAAAAATTTGAAGAGAGAAACAATGAAAAGCATTGCATTCAGTTAGTAGAGGAAAATTAAAAAGACTTGATTGACATTGCCGAAATAACTGTTTCATTACTAAATAGTAAATTTCTTTACTTAATTGAAATGCCGATTTTAGAAAAAGAAATCTATAAAATAAATCACTTAATTCCGATACCACAACGAAAGGTGGATAATTTTATCACCGTAATCCCAAATGAAAATTATGTAATGATCAACGACCAAAAAACTCTTTGCATCCCTACGTCAGAAAGTGAACTTATTTACTGTAAATTACTTGGAATTACAAAAATTTATGAAAGAAAGAATCCTAGCTATCTCCTAGCTAGACAAAATATGTCAGATAAATTTAATGTTTATTGATCAAACGGTATTTTAAATTTTACAAAACGAGCAGGGTGTCATTATGATTCCAAACAAGGAGGAGACCGTACAAATTTACTGTGAAAATTCAAATGATGAAATGTCAATAATAGGAGTAACTTTAATTAAAGCTCTAACAAACTGCATTATACATACCGAATACACTATTGTAAAATTAAGCAAAACAAAAGTAAAAACGCAGCATTTTTCAAACCGAAAAAATGTTACAATTCCATTCTCGGAATCCGATTTAAATCCTATAAGAAATGAATTCCTACCCTTGAAAGGACAAAGAAATGACCAGGAATTAAAATCGACCTGAAAATCTTTAGATGAGATGGAAAATGTTTTGAGTAAAGTACAGAGTATTAGAAGATCTCATTCTTGGAAAGAAAAAGCAACGAACATTCTTTCGCACTTAGGTTACATTTCGTTAATCCTTAGCTCAATATTTGCACTTTATAAATGCGAAGTTTGCGAATTAATTCGGAAATGTTAATTAATTTTTATTGTACCACCAATAAGATAAACAACAAAATAATAACACAAGTTGTCGCCTGCATACCAGCGAGCTCGTCAACGATTTATATAGAGAGTAAGTTAGATAATAAACCTATTAAGTTTAGAAGGAAGTAAGCTGTGAAAGTACTAAAAATTTCGGGGGAAATTCACTCTAACAGGGGAGGTGTGAAGCTAGAAAGATTAGATCAAACTGTTTTAGCTTTGTAAGCTCATTCTTAGAACAGAGAGCAGTTTCGCAGGCGAATAGTAGATAGATATCACTCCCTCCCTTTTTATATGATAAGGGCAGTAGAGTGTACGCTTTCATTGTGGGACCATCCCAGCAGGGCCGCAGCTCCTTATTCATTCCTTGTCTGACAGCTACGGCTGCAACTTGTGTTTCATTTAATAATCTATCTGACTAGGTCTACGAGTCTGTGTGAGGACAAAATTAAATTAAAGTGACTTTTCATTCAGACCGTCACATTCTGATATCCCTTTAACTGATTTAAATCTACTTAAAATTCTTAGTTAAAAAAAAGATTACTCGGAATCTTTTAAAGTACCCTAAAATTTTAAAAATTCTTTGAAATATTTTTAAATTTTTCAATGCTCTTCATGATATTCCTTAAAATCTCTTGACCTATTTTAACTCCTTTAATTCAAAATCCTCAAAAATACTGAAAGTTTTCTGAAATTACTTTGAGTCGTTAAAAATATTCTAAAACCTTATAAATCCTTAATTCTTGTAAAATTCTTTAAAATTTATAGAAATATTACAAAATATTTAGAAATTTTTTATAATTATTGAACGCCCACAAAAATCCTTGAAGTTTTTGTGTGGTTCCTTGGAATAATTAAAAATAGCCTGAAACCTTTAAAATCCTTTAAAATCCTCATAAAGATCGGGAAATTATTTGCAACGCCATTATTATTGTCTAAATTTTTTACAATCCCGCGTGAGATCTCTGAGAAAATATGAAATCCCAGCATGCTTCTGTAAATATTTCAAGTGTCTCGTCGCCCCGAAATTCTGGACTAGTTTCAGAACGACTAGACACAGCCGCAAATATTATATAAAAATTAATGGTGCTAAAAATTGATGAAATAAGAGTTTTATGCGGCTACTGATTTGTTTAATTAATTCTATTATAAAGAATAACAATAATAATAAAATTTTCTTATTTTAAACCTCGAGAAGCTGATCTAATTGTTATTTTGAGTTGACAAATATCTTAAATTGTTTATATCCAAAGATTGTAATTGAATTTAAAGAAAAATATTATTTTTACATTTTGTTTCATATTGAAAACGAATATGTTGTGTTGTTCATTATATTCGTTTTATTTTGTTCACTTCTGGTTTTACTTTTAAGTTATTGTTGGATTGAATACTAAATATAACCTTCGTTTTCACGCTCTCAGGACGGTTCCCAAATTGGCCCCATTCTTGGAAATTATTTTCTTTCGTGTTTCATGATTCAGCCTTTTATTACTGAAAATTATTTAAGGTTGATTGATTCGATTGAAATGATTCATTGTAAATTGGACAGGGATAAAATTCCCATAATAAACCATGATAAGTCGGAGGTCTCTCTCCTATTTAGAAAGTTGGACTTATCGTTTCTCTCGGTCCTACATCATTAAAATTTCATTATAATAAGAGCGAAGGGTATTCCTGAGAGCCTCGGCTCAAAAGAAAAAGATGTTAGTATTAATTCGAAAGCGAACAGAGAGAATTCTCCCCAAAAAAGATGTATTAAGTATATAAGTAAAAGATGTATTAGCATTGAAGAATATAGCATGAAAAGTAATTCCAAAAATGTAGTCTCAATCATTTCAAAAATAATATTTTCCTTCATATACAAAAAATATAACACACCGAGTGAACATAGTTGCTAACTCGGAGGTTTCGTTTCATACGAAGTACACTTTTTGTAATTAATATAATTAAAAAATTATCATTTATGTTGATCTCAAGTACTTTTTCCATTCAAATCAAACTCGAAAAATTTCAACTGTCTGATTTTCAACCGCATACTGAATTGATATAGTCGCCTGATAGTCTGATTTAAACTACTGTCCTGAATTAAAATTTTAATTTAAGTTATAATTATGTCACAACATTCATTTAAAGTTATTTACACGTAAATTATAACCAATCCTTATTATCTAGACTTCAATCCATGAAATATTCTTATCTTTCTGATAGAGTTTTGAATTGCAATGCCTTTGAAAGAGTAGGTATGAATAACATAAGGGAAGAAAAGGGACCGATAAAGGAAAAGAGAAATAATCCCGACGCTGGGCAAGCGGCGCTTGTTCGAAACATTCGCGATTCTCTGACCATGTTAAGGTGTGATCGAGCTGGGACTTTTCTCCAATGCGTCTCAAAGGGAGTTTCGTTCGAAGATTTTACCGGAAAAGAAATGTTACCACTCTTTGAAAGCTTCGCTTTGTGAGGAATTTCTACGAGCAAAGGGTGAATTTTCTTGGTGTGGGAATGAAAAATATATATATATCAGAGACAAGAAGCGGACCAACAAGAAGTGCAGTTTAAAAGAAAAGTTAAAAAAATTCTTTTCAGAGCGTTTGCTATATTTTTCAAAAAGAAATAATTTGACGAGTGTCAGTTCAAATGAGCAGCGGAAAATCAAAAACATGTAATATGACAAGAAAAAGTGACAAGTGGGAAATCCGCTAAACTCGAATAGCGTGATTTGTAATTAACTTAAAATAATGAAATCTTAAAAAATCATTCTATCAATGTATCATTTGCCTTTTTGACAAAGTGCCATTCTACCTGCAATGAAAAACATTTAGGCATTTCACCAAGCGATAAATTCTCCAAAACAACCATTTTTGTTCGGGCATCGACCCTAATTAATAAACATGCTTTCGTTAAGACTTTCACTAAGGCCTAGGCTGATGCTGCCTTCGAAAATACATCGCCTTCAAGTAATTAGTGTGCCAGTTAAAAAAAGATTCCGCCCATGTCAGCATGATCGTGTACATTGAACCGGTTATGACGTCAGCTTGGGCTGATCGCGCTGTCCGGCTTTATAATTAATTACGTTTGTTCTCATTGGTGTCAGCAGATTAGCCGACGATAACAATTCATGGGATGGGAATTATTAAGTACTTGTCGACGCGATTTTGTGCGCTTTTGCGAGCAAGCCGAAAATCTTTCATCCTGCTATGCTACGTGTGTGCTTGTTCGTTCATTTGTGGCAGAATCACCTTTCAATCGTTAAACCAGGATAATTTTCCGAGGGTATTGTTCCGACGCGAGAGATGTCTTCATATGTACTTGCTGGTAAATCGAAAACCATGCACGATGCGACGAACAATTACCTGTAGTGTACATAGTCCCTCATAGTTCAATTAGAGGAGAATCTAACTCCGAAGATCCTTTAAGCAGAGTTCTGATTTCAAAATCTTGAAAATATCTGTAAATATAAAAAAACTCCCAGAAATTCAATCCTAATCAAAATCATTAAGTTATCTTTTAAGTGAACAGACATTGCAAAAATAGTGAAGTATTAATGTTCTTAAAAATAATTAACTTCTCTCGACATCAGGTTTGAGATTGCATAGAAGTCATATAGATCTGGGCCCTCCGATTATAATTGAATAATTATTGGAATAATTATCAGAATAATTATTCTTCAGTATAGGCTGGACCTCACCACTTATTTCTCAGAAGGAACGCATAGTACACATTTTTTTGTTTATTAATTTTTTGACTTTGCCACTTTTTCCATGCCTTCAAAGGATTTGATTAGACTTCCAAATATTTCGAATGATTTACGGGGTTTTATAAGATGTTAAGTTAGTTTAACAGATTCCGAAGAATTTACGTAGATTACAAAAGTTTTAAAGAAATTCGAAGCATTTTGTAGGATTTTGAAAGATTTTAAGCTCTGTTTTAAGGGATTTCTACAGAAATTTTGCAAAATAAATTTAAAAAAATAAAATTTCAAGGGATTTTAACATTTTTAAAGGAATTCCACAAGATTTAAAAGACTTTATCATATTGAATCACCAAAGCTTTAAAATATTTCTAGTAATTTGAACGCTTTTTAAAGAACTTTCTAATCTATAAGTTATGTTCAACTTATATACAATTGATTTAAAATGATTCATTCTAATTTTAATGGATTTTCGCGATTATAAATGTATATACTTTAAAAGATTCCGAAGAATTTTAATGATTTCAAAAAATTGCAAGGACTATCATAGAATGTTTTATCGTCTTCACATATTTCAAGGGATTTAAAATAATTTCACAAGATTTCAAGATTTTAAAAGATTTTAAAGGCTCGTATGGTTTTTAACGTTTTTTTAAAGGGAAGTTTCATGAATAATAATTATCAATTTATGTGAAAGTGCTTTCAAATGATTCTCACTTATTTTAATGGCTTTTCATGATTTTCTGAGATTTAAATGGATTTAAGGGATTTCAAAGTTTTCAAGAGACATCAATGAGTTAAAGACTTTTAAAGGATTTTAAAGCTTTTGAGCTATTTTAAAAGATTCTGAAGAATTTGGAAATATTTCGAAATTTTGAAGGAATGTCAAAAAGAATATTTTAGGGGAATTTTATAGGGTTTTAAAGACTTTAAGGGTTCTACATATATTAACATATTTTAAACATTCTAATGAGTTTGAAAATATTGTCAAAGGTATTAAGAAATTTTGATTAAGTTTAAAGCGAATTAAAAGATAACGAGAGTTCACAGATGTTTCATATGTAAAGTTTATTTGTACAAAATCGTTATTGCTACGTACTTCTTTATGTGATTAAAAGTTGTATCATATAAATAGTTTTTTAGCTTGTCTACTTGTCTACTTTTGATTTAAAAAAATTATTTATTCCAATGCTGGTTATCTGATTATCGTTTTCCAGCTATACATTTTATGCAATAAATGACGTATGATAGCGAAAAAAATCATAGGAAATTCATGATAAGAAATTCATTATAGGCCTATACTGATTTTCTTGTAATATTTTCTTGTACGGACAGGTTACACTTTTGCAGAATAATTGCTTTAGTTTCTACAGTCAATGTCAAATTTTCGTATTACTTAATTTAATTTAGGAGTTATTTTTAAAAACTACATAATGCACTACTCTTTCCACATATATGATCTTTATCATACAATATCTCAGAACCTACCTATTTACTCTTTGAAAATCTCAGGCCTGCCTAAGGTAGTCAACATTACTTAAAGTTAAGAAGCTCATTTTCAAGATAAATTTCGATCGCATTTTTTTAGTGTGTATCCGGTTGGTTTGAAAATTTCCAGCTAAAAGTCTAGATTCAAAAATGCAAGTTTGAAAATTTGCAATTGGTGCAGAAATACTGGAGGAAAGATGCATTTTGCATTCTGTCACCTACTATAATCGTAAATCACAAAGCTGGAATAATTTTGCAGCGATCGAAGGACCCACGCTACGCTCCAGTTTTCTGCAGAAACAGACAGTGAGGAAGAGTGCCACTAAGAATAAAATGAAACGCTAAATAAACGAGTGGTGAGCACCGCACTGCACCGGCTTGGGAATATGGAATTATTGATCTACGACTGTTTCGACGATTTATAGCTACGGATAATGCATTCGGAATGCGTTTAACGGCCGAAACCCGCGTTCCACCCGACCGAGCGGCGACTTTGTTTAGCTGTCGCACCCAGGACAAGTTACTGGGGAAGCTGCGAGAGGTTAAGAAACATTGCTGTAACTAGAACTATCCCAAAGTTCGCCGATAAGTCTTCCCTACAGACTCCAAAAAGAATCGTCACCATATTTTCCTTCTCTAGCCTTCTTTCTCTTGAAAACAAGAAATTTTATGGTTCAACATAAGGAGCGATCAATAGGGAAAAAAGAAGATAAGGAATAAAGAATCATAATAACAACAATTATTAGTATGGTTAAAAAACGCTTTCCTCGAAAAGTTATTCTTATTTTCTTGCACATATTATTTATTTTATTTATTTTTATTGCTTCGAGGAACGAATATATTGTACCAGGGTGACCATAGGTCAGAGGAAATAGGGAATAAGGGAATTTTATCGATTACGGAAAATTCAGGAATTTTGAAGACAATCTTGCAAAAATCAGCGAATTTCTATAAAGGACAGTTTAAATAACTGTCAATCAAAATAAATTTTACATTTTTGCATCTTTATTTTTAATGTTTTTACTGCGTTTATAAAAAATTAGATGTTGAAAATATTACAAGATTAAGATTTAGGTCTTTGAATAATAATGGCGAGGGAAAAATTAGGGAATTTTGAAAATAAAGTTTTGTGGCCACTCTGATATAAAGTTCTCTTAAGTAATTTACTTGCCTTGTATTTCTATTTTTATTTATATTCTTCAGCTACTTCCTTTTAGAAACTATATTTGTAGCTGAAAATTGTATCATTTGGTTGAATATTTAACAATTTTATTCGAGTCATCATTTTTATTTGAAAACCCAACTGTTTTATTGGAATATCGTCTTCTCGGGTTAAAAATTGAACTATTTTGCTAAAAAATTAACTGTTTGTTCAAAACTCTAATTTGAAATTCATAATTTTTTTTTAATTCGTCTTCTGAGTTTCAAAATTCACCTCATATGGTAGAAATTTCATCTATTTTGGTTAAGAATGCAACAGTTTGGTTAAAAATAATCCTTTTTTAAATTTTTTTACTGGAAATGTAACTATTTCACTTTGTAGATTAATAATCGTAGTTGAACAGTGATGTCTTTGATTGTAAGTTTAACTATCTTATGTAGAAAACAAATCTTATCTTAGTTTAAAAATTTGTCTTTATTTTTAAGATTTATTTCTCCTGTTAAAAATTTCATTCTTATTGGTTGAAACAGCAACTATTATATTTTTGATTGATATCTTACATTTGTATGTTGAAAATTCATCTCTTTAGTGGAAAATTTAATCATTTTGTTGGAAATTCATTTCTTTTTTCGTTGCAATATAAACTATTAGATTTTTCATTGAGAATTAATCTGTTGTTTCAATCAAACTGCTTGATTAAAAATGAATTCTTTTTTTTTCATTCACTATTTAGTTGAGATTTCATCCTTCTTGATTGAAATTGAATTTTCTAGTTGAAAATTCGTCTTTTTGGATTTAAAAGTCACCTGTGTTTTAAAACATTCAACTTTTTGTCTTGCAAATTCAACTATTTTGTTGAAAACGGCTTTGTTACAAGTTTAATATTTTCTATTTTGTTGGACTTTGAAAATGAATGTTCAAGGAATATGAAAAATTAGTCCGCGAAAAATGAGGGAAAATTCAGGGAATTTAGTCACTAATTTTAGCGGCTACCCACTATATTTTCGCATATGTAGGTTTATACGTTTATCGTAGCGAAAATAAAAATAAAAGCAAAAAGTAGATTGTCAAACACTTCGAAGAAATTGGAATAAAGACGGAGAAGCATCCGATTTTTCTCCGCGACTCGTGAAGTTTCTGTTTTCCCAGTTTTCAGTTTTTCCTTATTTTTACCCTCAAGCAGTTCAAGAACGAGAATCAAGATCGTTTACTTTATCCTCACGACTTCGTAGCGGTACGCGCATAACGCAGTTTCGCCTCCTATGTGCGATGGTCCATTTACATAGCACATTACTGCTTCTAAAAAGAAAATTGTGTCTCCTATGCTACAGAACTTAGAGCGAACAAAGTTTTTCAAGAGAAACTGTCGGATCAGGAAGTCTGACTCTCCTGAAACTTTTTACATCACACACAATTCGACTCTCTATAGTAATAAATAGAATTGTAGATAATAAGTGGATCCGAATTTCAAACTCAAAAAAATAAAATACTTTCTGTACCTAGATAACAACGTGATTTGAAAAAAATTTAACAATTTTCTTGAAAATTCATGTATTTTATTGAAAATTTGTTTTTGGTGCTAGAACATTAATCTTCTTGGTGGGAAATTTATCTTTTTAGTTAATCTTTAGTTAATCTTCTTGGTTAAAAAATTAATCTTTTTTGTCAAAACGTCATCTATTTGATCGAGGCTGGCGTGGTGAGGGCCAAAAATAGCCCAAAATTGATGAAGAGGTTAATGGGCAACCCTTTACCTGCAATGACAGAAACCTGAAATCGCTGATACACTATTAAAGAAGATAAAAAATATTTCTTCGCGCAAGTTTTTTATACAGTAATACTCAAAGCATAATATGTGTCAAAACCAAATCACTGTCCTCTTGCCTGTTTTGTTTTGAACCACATGAATATATTTTTTACACGAATAGAATTATATGGCTATAATATTAGGTGAAGTTAGTTGCATAAAGATAATATTTGCAGCCGAAGGATACCTGTTGAGAAAAAATGAAAATCCTCTCAACCTTGAGTAGAAATTCCAGTTACGTCAAAAAGCATCCTCTTGTCACAAAAGGACATTTCGCTGTGTGAATTTTGACAACATTCGTAACAAAAATTATTGCAAATTTTGAAATATCATTAATTAAATAATAACACTGTAATTTCGTATTATACATACCCGTATCGACCCTATAATTACAATTTAATTATTCTATTGTGATGTATTTATCATTCTCATGAATTATTATAGCCATATAATTTCTTAGAATTAAAGATTTCTGTTATTTGGGCAATTTCGAGTGATATGAGTGTGGCCTGGACAAATGCTGACATCTAGCGGTTGAAGAACCCAACCTTATCTCTCGCAAGCTTTCGAGCTTTGTGTAATAAAAGTTTCTTTCAAGCTGCAATTTTAAGATTCTAGAGGTCTAGAAATCGGTATAGATTGTCAAGAAAACATGCGAGAGTATTTTTTAAATCGAGAATATACTAGACCTTAAATAATTTAAAAATCTATTCTATTGTCCACAGTGAGAGTGCCATTTTATGTCGCATTTATTTAAAGAAACTGTTGAATTAAAATTCCATATTTTCACAAATATCGAAGTAGGGTCGAGTTTTTTTAATCTCTCGTTATGTAGCTGAATTTAAAACACGTAATAAACTGTTAGTTTATTGAAATTTTAATATTTAAGATAACTGCTAGAGAATTAATTTCAATTAATTGAAAGTTAAGTCGAATGAATTCAAAAGAATCATATTTTATTGAAGTTAATTAAAGACAGTTTGAGTAAATTTAAGTGAATTCATGTAAAACTAATTGAATTCGGCTAACTGGTGACTATTTGCATGGGGATTCAATCTAAATTAAAGTGAATTTAAGTATAGTGAAACTAACTGAAGTAAACCTAATGCAGATGATTATTTTGCAAATTAACATTAATGAATTCAAACAAAGAAAAATGGTTTCGGAAAAATAAACTCTCAATAATTATCAAAATTAAATGTAGCACTTAAAGGCTCTGATATTAAATTTGTAAGTACTTTAGCAGCACTCTTGTTTCGTTTTCATATATTTTTTCTGTAATAATGAATCTGATTGAGACTATAACTAATAAGAGAAAATTAATTGGTCTTTGTCCTACAACCTGGAAGAGAAAAAGAAAATTGAGTGTTCGGTCACTTTGACATTAATTTACTTGACCAATTATCTGAAGCAAATGATTCGTGATTGGCTTGAATAAAATGTTTGCAGCCGTCTGGCACATAATCAAAGGAATACGTTAAAATTAATGCTACGGTTATAAAAGTGTGATTACTGTTGATCGGGTTTCTTCTGTATACCTATAAATCATTGGGGACATTTGCAATCTTCAAAAATTAATAACAGCTAAAGTTGCTGCCTTTGCTTTCTGGAATTTCGTATACTTTCTGTAACTTGACTGTTTTTGATGCCAGAAATGTACAAGGAGTGGAAATGTTCGTAATAGCACCTGCTGTTTGTGCTTGCCAAATCGACTGCTCAAAAATCTTCGTAAGGGCGCCAAAGAATGGAATTTTAAAATAAAATTTATTCTGTCACCCTTTATTTGCCTTTTAATGTTATTATGATATTTTTTATGAATTTTGCAAGCAAAACATTTCTCTAGAAATGTATAGTTTCATTAATACTCTTGTGTTACAATTTAAAAATTCATAGTATTTCTGAAGAGATAAATTGACTTCTCAATATAAGACAATTATTATAGGGATATCAAATTTTAAAAAGTGTATGTCAGGGTGATTTTTATTTGCATAGTAAACCATTTTTCTGGAATTCGTTTGCTCCCAGTTGCGGAATTTGTTCAAATACACCACAAAAAAAAACCGAAAGTAACGCAAGTTTGAGTCAAATCGTTTAATATTTTCCCATGAATCAAGGACCTTGAAGTTTTCCACGTGATTTGCAAAATATATTTTTGAGCTCATTTTCTTCAAAGCTTTTAATTAACAAAATACCGCAAAAATACATAAGCTTTTAATTAACTTTCAACTACATTGAATTTCAGTTGTTTAGAAAAACGTTCAAATGAAATTTTCATTCGTAAAGTAGAGCATGAGGACTTCTTGTGAGGCAGCAACTGAGATCCTTGCAGTAGCCGTTACTATCGCCTTGGATACAAAAATCGCTGTGATAATCGCCAAGGTTTAGGAGGTCCCTTTCACCTTGACTTCTCCGTTGGTTGTAGATTCCCTCTAATCTTGGTGTTGAGGACGATAGAATTTATCTCCGATTAATCTGCCTTAATGTCACATTAACGATGTTGAACTTCATTACCATATGAGAACTCAACCAAACCTAACATCAAACACAAATATAATATCACGTTTTGTTTAAAATATCATTAAGACCTACTTATTTAAACATCCTATTATGTTTTTGATTATTTATCAGTTTCACTCCAAATTAAATGTATCATAGTAGTTGTTCACTTAATGTTAGGATCAAGTACAAAGCTGCATGAACACTATTTATGTATGTGAGCACAGATACAATGCATTGGCCTGAATTCTAGTTACATAGTGTACAACTTCCCATTCACGTATTCAACATTTATTTTAAGGGTTGCAGAAATGATTAAATATTCATCTACTGACAGGAAAACTTGAAAACCCATCAGAAGTGAGTTTCTTAAGATACATGTTTAATATTAATTTTCCTTTTTAATAATTTGTAAGTAAGAATTAGAGGAAAAGGCTCATTACTGAGGGATGTCCTTCTATTAATACCATTGCCCTTTTACTAAAATATTAATAGCGGCACCATTGGAAAATTATTTGAGGAACTAGGTTTCTAAGAAAAGGCTAATAAACTGGATTTTCCCAAAGTTCCAATAAGAACCACCCATCATCAGTCAATTTTGCATTTAATCTGAAAGTTTCGTCATGATAAGGGAATCTCAGCCATTAAAATTAATTTGAGACTTTCACGTTGTCGGGAAATTGTTCAAAACTGTTATTTGTCAGAGTGATTAATGCTTGAAGCTGACATTCATTTTCGACCAAAGGTCTCTTTATTCTAACCACACTATATCAAATTTCACCACAAAATATCGCTTAGAATCGTGTTTGATTTTGTTTTAAAATGTCCATTATCAAATAAATGAATATTTCAAATTACTTTCGTTGATAGGAGTCATTTGACGTATTTTTTTACATAATAATTAATCATTCACTTGATATTACCTATTCAAAAACGAATTAAATTGATTTTCCGTGTCTCTAATATTGTTTAGAAAGATTTGAAGGTCCATCTCCACTAAGCTTTATGTAGACACCACTCTCAATATTTTTGAAAAATTGTCGATCATCTGAGATCCTTACCCATTTTGGAAAAAAATCACTCTTATGAATGAAAATAGAATCGAAAAGCGATACTTACGATAGAATAATGGTCGTTTTAAACACGGACTAGCACTTCGCTTACGGTGGCTTGGCAAGTAATGTAAAACGACTGACTGTATTGGGCCTGAGAATCGAGCGAAAGAGAAAGAGATCGAGGAAGGAGGTGTGGGACAATGGCTTTCACTGTTGAGCAGGAAGGTGTTCTGGACTTGGGAGGATCGACGGGTGGCAAATGGATCTCCTCGCCCCTGAAACCGGAAATCAACGAAATGGCCGCTAAGCGAAAGGGGTTCCCTTCTTTGATCGACGTAGAAGCTGATGAAAGCTCACTATATCGGTAGATTTGCGGACGATGCGACGTCCCCTTAATGGGCAGCTAAAATTGATTCTAAATTAATCAAATTTTTTTATCACCCGACAAAAAATTACAAACTCAAACACACCCAGGATGGAAAAGTTTTATTTTAGACCATTATAACCTCAATATACTGAGGCTTCGCGAGGCAAACATAAGTTTGAAAAATTCGTTATTCCTAGAGTGACGAAAAAAATCTTCAATGTTATTGAGGATGTCTTTAGGGCTGGGAAATTGGGAGAAACCCGAGAATTTAATTCCACCGGGAAAAATCGATTATATTCTTTTTATTGTTTAGTCGAGAATCAGGGAGTTTTTTTTCGCTGAAATAGGTTAAAAGCTATCAAAATTCTCTATAGAAGAAGTCAGAATGAAGAAACGTAGTAGTAAAAATCCAATGAATATATTTGGGCGTCTAACTGAAAAGGGCGCTTAAGTTCAGTTTTAGTTTAGAAGATATTCGCGTTTTACTAATTTGAGGTTAAAATAATTATTTTCGATTGTGAGTGGAGGATGACACTGAAACCTACAGTGAATTTATTGAAACTATTCTCATATCCAAATATTAACCGGAAGTAGGTATGTTTCATGTTCGAAGAAAAAATATAACAAGTGTGCTTATGGTACTCGCCAAGTTTAGATGCGTTATTCACGAAAAAATACCCCGGTGACTTATTTTTGAACTTAGAGTTTTAATTTTGGCCTAAAATCCATATTGTCCATACGGATCATTTTTATGCGAACGCACACACATATATTTTAAGTAAATTTGATACAAACCTCAAGACTACTAATTCCATATGTTTTACAAAAGTATTTGTTTCAGCAGAAAAACAAATGTTTCCAACATTTCTGTTTTAACTTTGAACATTTTGCATTAGGCAAGCAAAATTTTTCACAATACTGTTGATAGGTTGGTGCAATTTTATTAAAATTTACCTTTAAAATGATAGGTGTGATTTACCGATCTGAAACGGAAATAAAGGAACAAAGTATTTGACAAATTCTTAAAAGACAGAAATTTAGAAATCCTCAGACTCGAAAACTTGGCTAATACACTTAAAATTTTCCTCAACAGTGCTGCTTAAACACTATCGATGGTAAATAAATAAAATTGTCGATTTAAGCGTAGCAGGCTCTCCCTTAACCAATCCTGTATGTCAGAGGAATATTATTTGTTAAATTGATCAAGTATTAAGGGTATTCAAAATACATGTGAACACTTTCAAAAATTAAATAATATATAAATTAAAATAAAGAATTAAGTTTGATATCGTTATTGCAATACTTCCCCTGATTACGGATATATTCATATTATCATTATTTAAAATCAACAGTTCTCATTTTGAACATGTATTTTCTACTTATAAGATAAAAACTATTACCCTATTTTATTTTGGACTGTATGTTATATTTCCATGGTATATTTTTCAGAATATTAAAAACAGTTTTGTTAACTTTTCTCATTGCCTAATGTATTAAGGTGAGTCAAGCTTCTAGTCATCGAGTGTTTGCATATATTTTATTCATCATTAAAGTTTAAAACGAATTGCATCGCTGGTTTTTTCAATAATTAAAAATACCCACTGTCTACATCGACCCAGTGAAGCAAAAGTCTCAGGGTTTAAAATAAAGATCATAAAGAAGTGATTTCAAAAATTATAACACTGACCTTATTTCAAAAACTCATATGTTCTCGACGTATTCTTTGCAAACGAATTTTTCAATTAATCTTAAAGAAATATTTCGGACCTTTGAAACCCTGCATAAAATAATCATTTTCTTCATAATAATATTGAGTCTGAAACCTGTTAAAGCTGGATGTAGAAAATAAATGAATACATAACTATTATAGGGTCGTTTTTTTATGTAAACATCATTTCAAAAGTTAACGCTCGAACTACTATTTGTAGAAGAAAATCTGCAATAAACCAACATTTTTAATTTAAAGTTGAAAGAGTCAAAATAACTATTTTCTATTTTTTTTAATGCCTCAGTCGGTAATAAGTGTGTGTCCTGAATGTTTGAATTCATCAGATCCGATCTATGCAGGAAACGGAGAAAAACTATCCTTGTCTTGCAGTTTATAAAAAGTATAAATTAAACCTGAAGATTGGATTCAATATATTTCTCTGTGCTATCATAAAAGGAGAAAGTTCAAGGCAGTATAAAATTGGGTGCATATTCTTTTACTCCGAAAAAGATATTATCTGCAAATCATATCAGCGATGAAGGAAACGTGTTGGAGCAGTTAGAGCGAGAGCTGATGGCGGTCCTATCAGTGCACTTAAGATCTTGCAGATGCAGGTCTGGGTGCTAGAGCCTAGTTGAGAAGAGACCATTTCTGTTTGCGTAAAGAAGAGAGCGAGAGAGTGATAGAGAGGATCGTTTGGTCGATGTTGAAGTGGGAGGGGGAGTAGTCTCCTAGAGGTTGAATATTCATTCGCGTTACATATGGATCAGCCGGTAGCCCTGAGCGGTGGTCGAGCTAAGAGCTAGGTTCGGAAAGCATGGCAAGCTGAGGGTTCAATATTGCGTAGTTTCCCGTTCAACGTCCCGGAACCATTTGAGAACGAATCAAATATTACGAACAAATACCAAACCACAAAATTTATATTAACACATCAAAAGAAAAGATTATTACGGTTGATTGGTATTTAATGAAAATGAGTATTTTGAATATATATCTATTTTGAGGTGAATGTTGTTAATATTATGGATGCAATGTATGAGAATTACACTAAAATTAGAGTCTCATTTTTTAATCTAATTTATATATGCCTTAAAAATGATAGAAAAAATTTTGAATTGGTGACAATCTGAACGCTTAATACCATTATCTACGGCTGGATTATTGGCTGAATGTGCGGTGTTCCGCTCTGTGAATGTGGGGACAAAAGGGTGTATTGGAGATAGAGACACGTTAGTGATCTCGAAGAGAAGGGATTGCGCTGAGAGAGATCGAGCACTCATGGAAGACTAGAACCGTAACGAGATGAAGGGTGCACCCTGTCATTAACAGCCACTGATTGACAAACACGCAAGTAGTCGCGTCACATCCTCGACACTGATGCCCTATCACCCCCAGGCTCCATTCCATTCCTGAGACGAACTTTTAGGAAGACCATTTTTCATTTATTTAAAGAATGCACTAAAATTTCTATCAGATATTGAATTAATTCATTAATCAAAGTTATTGTTTGTTCCAGGTGAGTCCAGCTTCAGTATACATATTGATACCCAGGTTTTGTGTGAGTAAACATATGTAGCTAGAGAAAACGATATAACAGAAGTGGAAACCCTTGTTAAGGAAGTATATCACAAGTCGTGTATACTAATTTACTAAGTAAATAATCGTATTGAAACAGTATTAACGAACGCTTTAATGAACGTACCTCGTTGAGATTTGCATCAGCTTACAATTTCTTGCGATCCTTTGGTGTCCTTTGTCGTACATTTGCAAGTGCTTTTACCCATGTAAATACTCTTCTCTTTGCAAGTTCGTGCTTTCAAATACTGTACAAACATTTTCTCATTGTTCATTATTTTTGGTTCTCTTGCAACTTTATTCAGTTTCCTCGAAGACTTATTGTGATATTTATTTTATTTTAAAAAGTGTGTTTATAACAAATATTCAGAATCAAATTCCATAATCAACGAAACCCGAGTGAAAATGCTTCTACTTAAGTTCGACTTGGTTATGTCTTGAGTTCGTTTCCAAAACATCGATGTCTGGCTGCTTCTCAGAATTGAGTCGAGATATAGGCCTTTGCCTTACTTTTATGGCCACCCCAGGTAAAACGGCGTTGACTTGTCTTACGTCGAGCCTTGTCTTGGCTAAGACGACGTTTACTTGACTCAAGGCGAGCCTTATCTTGGCTGAGATTATCGAACCTTTTTTGGCTCATAAATGAGATTAGAATTGATGAATGAAAAATTTGTAATTAATAAATTAGTTATTTCTAATTTAAAAATTCAGAATTGGTGGGTCTGAACGAGGATAACCCTTAAAAATTGTCTTCAAGAAAATTAAAATTGTAACTTTGTAGAAGGATCTCCTAAGCCGTTAGAAATACATAAAAACAAAAAACATTTTAAGTATCATCGTCAAACAAGTATAATA
>NC_046664.1:100204451-100205718 GCF_010883055.1 Belonocnema kinseyi
CTTTCGGCGCTATCTATACCTACTAGATAGAAAAATCCATCAGGCAGTTCCATGTAGACCCACTAATGTCGCTAGCCAAAATTTTACATCACATTAATAGAAAAATTCCATCTAAAATCTAGCCTGGCTCCACAACATACTTCTATTTGGACTTTAATGCGTCATTTAAAAAGTAATTAATAAAAGATAACAAATTATATTGATTGCAGTGCTGAAATCAAAAGAAATAGAAAAAATAAAGTTGCCTATGTTGTCAGTGCTGTCTCGCAGAGCAGATTTGTTAATTTAATTCATCACGAAGTATCGATTGATCTGACGCACTATACCTTGTTTATTGGTAAACTATTAAATGAACGACAAAGCTAATACAAAAAATCATTGCTGAATAAAGACATTTTATCGTTAGGTTTTCTAGGAAAGTAATTTTCCTTTTCGTATGACATGTATCCAGTACTCATGTAGATTAAAATGACATATTTCCTAACCTCAAATATTATGCAGTGCTACCAACAGCACTCAACTTTCAGCGTGCAAAGCAATTTCAAAACTGCTACCAAAAAAGTTGGCAATAATAACCGGAACCGGATTGCAAGAATCAGATGTTTGTCATGCCGCCATTCAGTGTAAATACGTTTCGTTTGGCGACCACGAGGTCTAAAGTTTTCCAGCTTCTTTTTCGACGTAAGTGCGTTGGAATCAAGACCCAACCTCAAAACTGGATTTTCTCATTTTACTCCATAAATACTAAAATTACATCTTTTCTAGATAATCAGGGCTTAGTCCACTTTTTAATTAAATCTTTATTCGGAATAGAACATTGGCTAATTCCAATAGTTTTTATACAAGGTGTTTTTTTTTCTTACCCCAGGATTTGAAAAAAACGTACAACATGAAAGATATTGAAATTAAACAATTTTTGACTCTAAATAAAAATTTGAATCAATGCAGGAATAGGCCCTGATGATTTAAAAAATATGTAATTCTAGTATTTATGGAGTAAAATGAGAATTCAATTTTGAGGTTGGCTCCTGGTTCCAAAACATTTACAATCCACATTTTCTTTTTTATTAATAATATTTGGAAACATTCTGACAGAAAAGCACATACAAGCTATATTCCATTTTTCTTACAGAAATATGGAATTGGTTAATTGCGGGTCCGGATCCAATAAGGGCACATACAATTTTTTCGTGCGAAAACGAAGTCCCCTGGAGGCTTTAGAAAAAATTTTCGAATTTTAATTTTCAAAAGATATATATGGATGTAA
>NC_046664.1:100205818-100215186 GCF_010883055.1 Belonocnema kinseyi
AAAATTAAAATTCGAAAATTTTTTCTAAAGCCTCCAGGGGACTTCGTTTTCGCACGAAAAAATTTTATGTGCCCTTATTGCATCCGGACCCACAATTATCCCAATGTAGCTTATAGTGCTTTTATGTCAGGAATGATTTAATTATAAAAATTAGTATCAAATATGCCATCTTGGTCGCATCTAGATCTACTAGATTTTATTAGATTCACTAGAACGCGGCAGTACCACTGGTGTAGATAGCGGCTAGACGATTGGAGCGTTAAATTTGCGCACTGCCCTAGTATAGTTGCTCGAGATAGTGCCAGTATATACTCGTGGCGGTCTAGGCTGGAACAGTGTAGCGCCATGAATTTTTTCCACACGGGTAAGATTTTTTAACCATTAACAAAGATTGGCTTTTATGACTGTTAAATTACCCTTTTTGTTAGAGCAGGTATACGCTCGAAGTTATAAGCCGCACGTGTTGGAGTCATAAAAATTCGACTCAAGAGATAAATTTATGTCCTAAAGACATAGAAACTTGTCTTCAAGACATAAATTAAAGTCTGGCTCCGTCTCAAAGCTGAGACATGCTCAAGTCGACCTTTTCGACTTCAGTATGTCTTGATTGGGGGCAATTCAAGCTTAACTCAAGTCAAAGCATTTTTATTCGGGAAGCCTTGAAAAGTATATAATGCGGGATATTTTATGAATTGTACATACAAATCGAAAATCTATTACTGTAAGCCCATTGCACTTAATATTGTTTTAATCTCTCTGATTTGACTATTATAGTCGAGAATAATTTGGATTTGAATATGAAAACATTTACGTGCAGGTTGTGTAAAAGGCTACATACAAATAATTCACACTGGACATCGCTAATAATAATCGTACTGTTAATCCAATTGCATTTGAAACTCTCATTGGGGATTATTTATAAATTTATTCCTATAACGTTCCGGATCGTAACTACTTCATCCATTCTTGGGATTCATTACTATTCCCTATTTTACTAGTAGCAATTTATATTTTAATATACATATATGTAAATAGTGGTTATCAGTAGAGCAATTAATTTTCAAAGTGATAATGAAGCCTAAATTTTACATAATCCCTGAATTAAATAACATAAACCTAAAGGTAATAATATTTAACTACATGAGGCGAATGTGATACAAAGGATTTTTTACAGTTAATAATATAAATTTAACGATTTTGTGAGGCGATAAATTGTTCTAATTTCTAACTTCTGTTCCATGTGAGTCGATCACCATATTTAATTTGGTCATTACGACGAGAGTTATTTTTGATAGAGTTACAAAAAAGGCTTTTCTAGTGTTTAAACTTAATGGAAATGATATGCTGTTTCTAAAAAAGGTCTCGACTTTATTTAGTACATATAATATAACTATTATCATTATTATTCAATACTTCTTTCTCAAAATTCTACTTTTCGAAGACACACTAAGTACATTCTTAATTTTGTTAACATACCTGTTTAGGATACAGTGAATTCGAATGTCCATGATTTATTCAATACAACTAAATTATATGTATATAATATTTAAAAAATTTGTTCTTATATTTAATTATTTTGTTCTACAATAAAACTTTAACCCCTAATAACAAATTCATACAAATGTGTTCACCAGTTAAGGAACTTTCGAAGACACATTTTCTTATGAAGATTCATTTCTGATCGCGAGCGAAAAAGTAAGAAAAACGAAATCTGTCTCAACTTTGAATTTATCGCAACAAAGTTTTAGAATCTACTTAAAATAAAAAGACTCATATGAATTAGGAAGGATAAATCAAAAGTTATATTTCTCAAAATGGAAAATTATATTTTTGTATTAACTCGTTTATTAATATGAGGGTGACTATTTCATAGAGTCATTTTCTCATAAAAATCAGAAATTAAACAATAATATTTTTCCAATGGTCAAAGGAAAACAAATTTGGTATCGAAGCGTCTGATATTTCCTGTTTTTATGTAAAGAAGTTGAAGATAACTTGAGCATATGATGAGAAAAAAGAATCGACTTCTTTCATTTCTCTCTTGGGACTCATACCGAAAGTTTTTCCTATAGTAGGTCTTTGTTTGAACGCATTCACTATCGAAATATAGAACTAACTTTATGGAAGAGTCGAGAATTGTTTGAGATCCAGCGTTGGAAATTCAAGGTTTTAGCGGAAACGGTTCAAACTTGGGAGAATATTCCAACGAAAGAAATTTATGGCAGTTCAGTAAGTGTTTGCGCTATCTATTCCAGAGAATTATATTTCTTGCACGGGCAAAAGTTGATATCAAGCTGGACACCTATAATATTGTATAAAACCTATTTCAACTGTATGAACTGCTGAAATCGTCAAAAAATTCAATCCATACAGTTTTTAAGCACACCAAACTCTCGCTTTCAGTCACCCCGTTCTGGGCCTTCCTAGAAATGCTGGCTCCGCAGTTACTTAGGGGACTAGGTCCAGGGCCATTCGAAGATAACCCCTGACACTTGATTGAAAGCGAGAGTTTGGAGTATTTGGTGAATAGATTGTAAAAAACTGTTATTCGAAAGCCGAAAGTTTTAAAACAGAATTTAGAAATATTTCAAATTTAACAATAATACCCTTCTGACCATTTTTTACCTTTAATTAAAATGTAATGGACTTAGTAAGATAGAATTGTAAGTTTAGTGCGGGTACTTTGAAAAATCACTGCTGAATTTTAAACGTAATTAATTGTTCAAAAAGGGAGTAAGAAACTTCTGTAAAAAAACTTAAGCTGATAAAACTTCTAAAATCTTAACGGCTTCCTAAGATATCCGAACATATCTGCATCCAGTTTTAGTCGGCGATTACCGCTGTCGGTCGAGGTAGACAAGCTTGGAGATTTTTAGTGATAGCTCGCGAATCCTTGCAGATTTTTGAATGCCTATCGGCGTAAATCAATGATAAGACTTTAAGAACTGTGTGTTATAAATTTAAGATGTTTGGTACAATTTGTCTAGGTCATGCCACGTATTAAAGTCAAATTACAAAATGTAGGAATTTCTTGAATTTTTTTAAAAAGCTTCTCACGAGGGATATTCTCTTTAAATGGATAATAATATATCTGTTACAGGTAATTTAATGCATAATTTTTTAAGCTTTCCTACGATAAAAAAAAGTTTTTTGCTTCTCATTTGAATGAGACGATTTGAGTAACCTTTAAAATTCAGCAGTGATTTTTAATATCACTAGCACTAGTATTATTGACAATTTCCGACAAGAGTATATTTTTGACAAGATTTTGAGTTTGCGGACGATAAACGTTACATTACAGAAAATAGAAAAATGACATTTATTGTCTGCTTGCGACGAAGTTTTTCTGGCCTTTTGAGCATTGAATAAAAAGCCACTTTTTATTTTAGAAAAATAAGTCACTGTCGAGATATTGCAAAGTTGCAAAGTTTGACAATTGTTACGTATTTCAAAGAAAATGAAGGGAAAATTGCTTTCCGCTCGATACATGTATTTTCTTACGTTAAGCTACACATTTAAACACTAAATTTATATTAAAATAAACAAAACTAAAATTCTTTAACGTTTGAATTGTCAATCAATTTAAAAGGTTGAATTATTTTTTAAAAAACTGGAAAGAAACTTAAAATTTTTAAGCAAATTTCAAACAAATATGAAAGTTGACATAAAAATTATTTTTATCGCAATGAATATTAAAATTTATCTGAGTCATTGAGCCAATAATCTCAATTTCGCATACACTTGGGACAAAAATATGTCTTAGGACAATGCAATTTTCAGCCAAAATTGTAATTCCAATTTCTAATTTTTCCTAACGATTAAAGTTTTGATTTTTTACCAACAGAGAATAATCTAGGTAAATCTAGGTAAAATCGTTTTTCCATAAACTGAATTTGCTCTTTTTCAATGTTTTCTTTATGATTCAAACTTTACACATACGGTCTACTTTTTTTTTTGAAAATGCATTATTATATTTAAGAATATTTGAAATACTGTGAAAATGTTTCATGAAAAAATGTAACTTTTGGATTTTCCATTATTTTTTATGCTGTCAAAATTTAATTTTTGGTTTATCAAGAAAATTCAAAAAGTTGTCATGATAATCTTTTAGGGCATTTGCAAATCAAACTTTTTCTTCTGTTGCCATTTTTTCATATCGTCCGTTAATTGGCTTAAAAGGTTCGTTTTCGTGTGTTTTTTTTTTAATTTTATAAATGCTATAACTCTAATAATTTTTTATTTTATGAAAAAAGTTATTAGATAAATTGTTCGACTTTTTAAATACTATGAATAACCGTATAAAGAATTCTTGAATTTTGAAAAAAACTGGTTTAAAAAATATTCAAAAGGCGCTCACTTTTTGAATTTTCATCCGCAATGGCTGGCTAACGAACTTGACATTTAGTTTAGAACACTGGAAGAGTGCACCAGAGGTGAATCTAATAGAATTATTTTTTCAAAAGTTACTGTGCTGACAGACAGACAGGCATAAATACATAGAGACACATTCATAAAAACCTATTTTTCGGCACAATGTTTGTCTTATCATTTTTTTTTCCTATCTTGTATAGTTTGACCGCCAAATGTAATATTTGATTTTTGATTAGTTTTAGTGCGGTCAAAATTTGAATTTTTCACTTAGCTTAGAACACTAAATTAGTGTACCAAAAGCCAATCTAATAGATTTATTTTTTATAAAAGTTATCGTGCTCACAGGTAGACAGAGAGACATAAAGAAAGACACAACGACAGACAGATAGACATACAGATAGACACATTTGTAAAAACCTGTTTTTCGGATTCAGGGTGTCTCAAAACGTGGAACTTTTGTCAAAAACTAGGGGGGGTCAAATTTTATACAAAAATAATACCTTCTGTGCTGAGAATGTAAAAATGACTCATTTGTCATGAATAATTTTTTTATAGTTGAGTTTTTAGTTTTAATCATAAAAAATAGCATCAAAAATATGAAAAGTTAAATTCGTTGAAACTCCACACATAAGACGAAAAATAAATGAAAAGACAAAAGTTGAAATAAGAATGTGCCCATGCAGCGGGCACATTTTTTTCTGTTAATGAAATTTTTCATGATTAAAGCCAAAACCACGCATCCTATCAAAAAGTGGTTAATAACAAATTTGTAGATCTTTTTCAAATGCATAATTTTTGTGTATTCATCTTTTACCGTATTTTGCACAGTTTGGCCGAAAAATGTAATTTTTGGAATTTTCATTATTTTGTATGCTGTCAAAATATGAATTTCTGATTTTTCAAGAAAATTTAAAAAGTTGTTATGATAATCTTGTAGGGGATTCAAAAAGAAAGATTTTGCTTCTTTTGACTTTTTTCATATTGTGCGTTATTTGGCATAAAATATTCATTTTCGAGTGTTTTTTTTAAATTTCGTAAATGCTATAATTCTGGTAATTTTTTATTGTTTGAAAAAAGTTATTAGGATAAATTGTTCGACTTTTTGAATACTATGAATAACCGTACAGAGAATTGTTGAATTTTGAAAAAAGTGGTCTCAAAAATATTCAAAATGTGTCCACTTTTTGAATTTTCATCCAAAATGGCTGGCTAACGAACTTGACATTTAGTTTAGGACAATAAACGAATGTGCCAAAGGGCAGTCTAATAGATTAATTTCTTCAAAAGTAATCGTGTTCGCAGACATGCAGATATACAGACAGATATACATACAGACAGACAAATTCATAAAAACCTGTCATTCGGATTCAGGAGGTCTCAAAACATGGACATTTGACAAAAACTGGGGGGGGGGGGTCAAATTTTATTAAAATCTAATACCTTCTCTGATGAGAATGTAAGTAGGTTTTAAAAACGTATAAGGAGTTGATTCTGCTAAAGAATAGAAAATTCACCCGTTAAAAATTGCTAAAAAATCATGCACTCGTTGATTAAATTTGTTTAAATATTGTACAAATGTTGTCTAGCTTCCAAGTATCAAAGAAAGAATAGCATTGGTGAGATTATTTTCGTTGAGTTTACTAAGAAAAAAAACTTGTTTATTGAAAAATAGCCAGATCACGCATTTGTGTGTTTAAATTTTTTATACAAGACAAAATTCTTCCCTAACTCAAAATTATCATAGAAAAAGTCTTTAACAAAACAAAAGCAGTTGCTTCTGCTAAAAAGTTACTTTTCTGCGGGAAAATGAAAAAATAATTGATATATTATTAAGATTGTTTAAAAAATACACAATTAACGTTTAACTGCAATGTATTCTGGCAAAAAGATATTCGTGTAACGCTTATAGTTAATTCTGCTATAAAACGAATTCTAACTAATATAAAATGGCTTGATTTCATATTTATTTATACAATTTTTATTAATAAATATTAATTGAAGTGGAATTTCCACTATATTAAAGTCAACATTATTTTACTTCCATTTTCTTTATAGTATGTTGTGTGTTTAGTTTTATATCAAATTTGCCCGTGCAATAAATATAAATTAAATGTACTTCAATTTTTTTTAAACTTGCAAATCCACTAGCAGTTTTGGTTGAAAATTGATTTTTTGGTGTTGATGTGTATCGAGTAAATCTTAATTTTCATTCAAGGTTTCTTTTATCCTTACCAATAAACGAAATCTAAATAATTCTTCATGTGAGTGCTGTATTATTTTAGATACGGTTTCCTATGATCTTCGAAATTTGAAAGTTTTGATTAATCTCTTTTAGAGCACCTTTTAAAACTGAAGCAGAGATAAGAGACGTGAGACTAATACGCAGGCTTAATTAAAGAGCCATCTGTCAGTAGAAGCTCTGACGTCGTTATCGTCCCTTCAAACAGACCTGGTCTTTCGGAAATGATTATAGCGGACACTGGAACACCAATCGGAATACATTAGCGGGTTCACCGGTCTTGCTCGAGAAAAGGTTGATCGGTAGACCTTTTGTATGCCGTAATACTATCGAAAGGCCAATTTCTGTCTCCCCTCGCAAGCACGACTAGCTCTTCAACATTTTACTTGCAATCGCCTGGAATCTATATTCCATCTCTCTTTCTATTTCTCATTGTCTGCCTTCATCATTTCTGTTCCTTTCCAGCCTTTGTGAAAAAATCTTATTCCAATGGCTTCAGCAGAAAATGTATGAATTTTCTTTTAAAGGAAAATTGAAGTCATTATCTTTTTAAAATGTGTCAAAGGGTGTAAGGGACTAGGGCATTTGTGGTATGCGGCATCTGGGTTCCTTTGTCCGAATTTTTGTGTCCATTTATCTACGCATCTCTCCTGTAGCCCCTATCACACCCCACGCCCTTTCCAACCCCTGTCGCTGCCTTTCATTCTTGTAGCAAGAAATTCTCCCTTCCCCATCATGAGTCGGAAAATTCTTTTGTTTTTGCATTACTGCTACCGCTTCTAAGCGCGATTGCGATTTCTACCAAAATCCTCACTCCCTACCTATACCAACAATCTTTTTTCCCGTGTGAATATTTTTTGTCTTACCTTCTCATTCTTTCTCGAATATCTCGTTGCTTCTGCGTAATAAGCCTGTCCCTCATTATTGTTTTTTACAGGGATGAAATCCTGCTCGGAGTTGTGGAAAATATTTGAAGAGAGATTTTTGTTCGCTGCAGATCAATGTTTGTACGGTGATGAAAAATTCTATTTGTGCTATGAATTTTTTTCGTTTAAAGAAATATTTACTGAGGGTATCAATTTATATGCATATGAATAATATTAAGAGAGGAGTTATTAAATCGATGCAGTTCTTCATTTAAACAAGAAAATCACAAATGTTCGGCTCAATATTTTATAAGAGTCTTATGTTTGTGCTTTTTAGTTTTAATATATAACTATGTATATGAAGCAATTCAGTTTTATTTAATACATTGGGAAATGAAAATTAGAATTTTGTCCTTGAAGTAAAAATCAATTGAAGTTAAAAAAGGAAAGGCGTTGTATTGGAGTGATTGACGATTTTATCTGGACGAAACAGAAGGTTTGAAAATTCAAATAGCTATTAAAACAAAAAAGCGAGCTTTTAGAAAAATATAGTTTTATAATGCATTGTGCAAGAGAACCTAATATGGATCAAGGATCCAAGTAAAGATCCAAATGCGGCCCAAGCGCATGTAAATGTACAGGAAAAAATTTGCGCTTCACGTAAGTTTTGTTTGGCTGACGTTTCGGTCATTTTGTGTTTTTTTACACATCGGTATACCTCTATCTTTCTGACCGCGCACTACTACGCATGCGTCTACATTTGATGCCTGATATCCAATTTTGGCCCTCACACCCTAACACCACTCTTCTAATACGAGGTCTAATATTATGCAGGCATATGCAGGTCTGCTTACGCCGCTCAAAAAGATAAATATTACAATCAATCCGCAAGCAGTAGGGCACACTCATTTTGTGAGGCTGCCATCCACAATTATTTTTAGAAACTTTGTTAAGGGCATGTACTTCCTCGTGTGGTCAATCGGGTACAGTTCCCCCGGCTTTTTTTCCACAAAAATAAAAATTTTTAAAACGGAATTCGGAGATGATAAAAAAATCATAATGGACGTCTCCGGACTCTTTTTTGAGGAATAATAACAAAATTTTATTGTGATAAATAAAAAATTTTATGTATGTTCATTATTTTGAGGTTACTTTGTTTATCAGCTCTGTCATTTCGATAATTTAGAAATTATTTATGAAATTAACTTTTTTTATTGCCTACAAACAAGGTTAGTTCCGGGACATTAGTTAATATGTTTATTTATGAGTTTAAAGTTTTCGGCCGAAAATATTGTTTAGTTTGCAAGTAACGCTTGGAAAAATTGTAACACACATAACCGCGAAATATTCACACACGTTTTTAGCAAAATCAAAATTTCTTTTGGAATCAACCCACAAAAAAGTGTGCACGGACGTCTATTAGCTGTTTACTACCATTTCCTAGATTTTGAAGACAAAATATTTATTAATCTAGGAAAAAAGCCGGGGAAATCTAACACTGATAAAATCGATACTAATTCCTAAGCGCCATGCAAATTATTCAAATTCAGGAAAATTAAATTTTTTTTATTTAACCGACAAAAAAAGTGTGCAGGGACGTTCGTTAGAATGTTCGCTATCATGTCGCAAAATTTTACCATAAAATATTTATTATTCTAGAAAAAAAGCCGGGGGAACCTAAAACTAGTAAAATCGATAAGTTTCTAAGGGTTGTATTCATAGTCGGAACTTAAGATAATGCTTAAGTAGGGGCCCGTTCATTTTTCGGAACGGATAAAATTTAAGAAAGATAAAATTTCAGAATGGGTTATAATTCATAATGGTAAAACTTAGGAATACCAAAAATTCGGAAAAAGGAATAAATCAGAAATCCAAAACTCTGAATAGTATTT
>NC_046664.1:100215286-100235874 GCF_010883055.1 Belonocnema kinseyi
TTTATCACAGTAAATTTAAATAGCATATCATAATAAATTTAGGATATCCATCATTTTAAATTTTTCACGAAAAAATAATTATTTTCTATCATTATATCATTTCAAAACAATTTTCAACGTACAACATAAATTTATTATATGCTATTTAAATTCACTGCGATAAGCATTTGTTTGCTACCATAAATAAACAATTATACACCTGCTAATAGGTATATTTAGTAATAATTCCGAATTTTTCTACTTTCCGAATTTTTCCTCTCCGTATATTTACATATTCCTAATTTTTCACCCTCCTAATTTTAACGCTTCTGAATTTTCACCCATTCCGCTTCTTTGGTTTCCGAAGAAATACCTTTCAGAGTTTTGGATTTCCTACTTAATGCTCTTTCCTACTTTTTGCTATTCCTAAGTTTTACCATTATGTATTATGTATATCGGTTTTAAGTCATGATGTATTCAGAGATATACCTTAAGATGATCTTTGGTAAGTTTAAAATTTCAAGCATGATCTTATTTTGTGTAAGGTTAGTTTTAGTAAGCCAAAACTTAAGATTATCTTAATGCGTTTTCGGCAATTTCCGTAATAATTCTCATGCATCCGACAATCTGATTGGTTAAAACATACTTAAATTTTGACAGTTAAAAGTGGAATAAAGGTGTATTTACACGCATGTATACTGCTCACCAGCTGACAGGAAATATCATAAGCATAAAAGAGACAGAGACCGGAAAATTGGAAGAAAAGTACTCTTATCTCTTTTACTCTGATAACGGTTCTGTTGACTGGCGCACAGTGGGGAAAACGTACATTTTTTCGTTCAAAATATAATTTCGGCTGAATCTGTTGACCAATTTGGTTGTTTTTTTAAAGCTGATAAAAATCAAAGAAAGTTGTCAAGCCTGATTTTTAATTTAATTTTTCATTTTTTTATAAATTAATAAATATGACGAAAAAAATTACAATTTTTTCTACTTGACGTTCCCGGTGCTCGTCAGCAATAGGAAAATTGTTGTAATTGCCAACGTTTCATAGATTTACATCATATCAAGGTACTTCATCATGATGCAATAAACAAACAAAATTTTTGTAAACAAATTATTTATTAAAAATTTGTTTTCTATCATTTTTAATAATTTAACGTTTTTTAAGTCATATTGCAAGAAATTTGAATGGAAACAATATTTTGATTAAGAAAATTTCTCTTAAGATTATTTTTGTTAATATTATAAACAAATTTAATAATAAATGCATTATTCAGGCATTTGTCGGCAAAAAAATTCGTTTTTTCGATGTCATGTTTTTAAAATTAGGAACCTCATGATAATTTCAAAAAATTCATAATTTTTTGATAAGTTTTATGATTTTATCAAACAGTTTTAATAAACAAATGCATTATTCGAGCACTTATCGACGGAAAAATTCGTTTTTTTCAATACTAATCCTTTTATTTGGGAACTCCGTCATAATTTTAGCAACATCCTTCAATATTGGATACATTTTATTTATTTTTAAACAAATTTAATAAACAAATGCATTATTCGGGCATCTGATGGCGAAAAATTCATTTTTTTCGATGGCAGTCCTTTTAATTAAGAAGTTCATGTTAATTTCAGCAACATTCATAATTAGGTTATAAATTTCATGATTTTTTAAACAAATTTAATAAACAAGTGCATTATTTGGCCATTTGTCGACAGAAAAACTCGTTTATTTCTAATGCCGGTCCTTTTAAATGGGAACTTTACGATAATTTCAGTAACATTCATAATCACTTGATTACTTTTCTGTTTTTGTTAAACAACTGTAAGTACTGAATGAAAAAAAAATTGTTTTCTGAAATTAGAAGGACTGACTGAAAAAGAACGAGTTTTTACGTCGGCAAATCCCAGAATAATGCATTTTTTAATTAAACTTCTTCAACAACAAAATATAATTTATCAATACATTATGAATTTTTCTGAAATTATCATGAGGTTCCTAATTTAAAAAAATTGACTTCGAAAAAAAAAAAAATTTTCTGACATTTGTTTATAATATTAACATATAATATTACAAATTATTATTTATAAATATTATTTATAATATTAAGAGAAATTGTTGTTATTCAAATATTGTTTCCATTAAAATTTTTTGCAAGATAACTTTTAAAAAAATGTTAAATTATTGAAAATTATAGAAAACACATTTTAAACAAAAAATTTGTTTATAAAATTTTTTTGTTTATTGTATCATGATGGAATATCTATATGTAATGTAAATCTATGAAACGTTGGCGATTACAACAATTTTCCTCTTATTGACGAGCACCAGGAACGTCTAATAGAAAAAAGAACCATTTTTTCGTCATATTTTCTTATTTATAAAAAAATGGAAAAACTTAATTAAAGATCAGGCTCGACAACTGTCTTTGAACTTCTATCAGCTTAAAAAAAAACATCTAAATCGGTCCACAGGTTCAGCCGGAATCGTATTTTGAACCTAAAAATGTCCTTTTTTCCGTAGAAAAAGTATATTTCTTAAAAATTTCAAAACAGTATTCACACGTGATAGAAAATAAAAAAAGTGACCGAGCTATATTAAGAAAAAGCCACAATATTTTGAATTAGGGCTCGTTTTCTATTACGAAAAGAATTATATACAATAACATTTTTTTTAAATCGTGAGACAAAGGTCTGAAACTTTTAAAATTCTCAACAAACTGATATCTTGAAGCAAAAAAGTACGGCTTTTCTTAATGAAATTTTATTTAAGACGATCTCAAGTCAACAAAAATGTTGACTTAGAAAAAACTAGCGTTCTTCCATGAAAAGTAAGGTTAATGTCTCTTTATTAGATTATCTTATTCGACTATGAATATATCTGTTGGTTTTAAATTTTAATCCTGTCTTAAGCAATGTTTATGAATATCTATCTCAACAGACGTTTTAGCGAAGATCGAATTTTTAAGTTTTTCTTAAGATTGCGGTCTGTGAATCTAAACGCTGCCTTAAGCTTATGCTTAAGGAAGACTTACACTTAAGCTCGGACTATGAATACGAACTTAAGTATCACATGCCCTTAATGCTGAGGTTTCTCAGCATGATTTTATTAGGCGTTATTGCGGTGAATGCCCAGTCCTTAATATTTCAGGGAGTATTTATTTCCTAAACATAAGACGTTCACAAAATGTTCACAGGGTTACAAACTTTCAGTAAATTAATAAGATTTTTAGAAACTCGCTCTCGTTGCAAAAGGCCGAAGTTGTGACGAATAGCATTTTTCATCCTAACCTCAAACTGCGCACAATATTTATATTGTTTTCAGAATAATATTTCTTCTTACTTTTTCACACAGTTACACAACTTTTTTAAAGTCCCTTCATCATTAGTTTTCTTAATTTGCAGAACATTTTGTGAACATCTTGCAGCCTGTGATGAAAGTTCGTAACTCATACGTTAAGACGGATAAAAGTTTTAAGTTTTATAATAAAATTAATATAAATAATGCTTTCTTGAGAAATGTTTACTATGAAAAGTAAATATGACTAAAGTTGGAAAACAAAACCACTTTGGCCTTAAATTTGGTTTTATTACAACTATATCTATTTGAGACGAGCTAAAAAGGGGGGATTCAAGACGATAGGGAAAAACTGCAACATTAATTACTGAGAATTGAGGGGCCCGAAACAGAAAGGTTACAGATAGTACAAAAAATATTTAATAGTTTCAACTAATCAGTGTATAATTTTATGATTTGATAATAAAGATTTATGATATATTAAAAAATGTAGTCTTTTAAATTTTAATTTCATTAGAAATGTTTTGCATAATATTATTTTGTATTTACAATTAGCTAATAAACAGTTTACTATTTGTTAGTATTTATTAATATCTTCACATATAAATTGCGTTAGCCGAATTTTTATTTTAATATTTTCCGCAAAACACGCAGGGATGCACAATACCACATTTGTACCCTGGATCCAAATGTGCGTCAAAATCATACTTTAAACAAAAATGTTCTCAAACTGATCAAAAAGTTTTTTTTATATTCGATAAGTTGTATCTTATATTTCAGAGGATCAGACTAACATTTTCTGCAACACAAATTAATTTTTCATTATAATTGTACTTTCAAAAGAGATTATTTCTAAAACCCGATCCATATCATGGGAAATTGAAGAAATTTTGAAGTTTGACTCTTCTGAATCTAAAAACGTTTGAAATGCTTCACTAGCTCTTGATACTTTAAAATTTTAAAAAATCAATTTTGATGATACTTAATATTTTCTTATTTTAAATAGGAACATTCCCAAGTTTAAGTAGCACTGCAATGTTAATAGACCCAACTTAAAAACATGAGCAGGTTCTGCATCTTGAATTTTGAAGCTCTGAAGGTTTGGAAAGCGTTATTATTAATTGTACAAAGCTTTTTATAAAAGAATTTTCATTGTACAGCACTAAAATGTTAATGTTCCAATAATGCACTCTTCGTGATTTAGATATAGAAAATGGTGAAGAAGTAAAGAAATATAAAGTAATGGCATAAAATCCTATAAAAAGAAAAATCTCAAGATAAATTTATCAGCTTAAGAAAAAATCTCGCAAAAGCTTTGAAAGTATTTTTTCCTTTGATTGAGTGAGTCTGGGGTTAGGTAGTCACACAAAGTGGAAAGAAAATAAATGGCAGTTTCATTTTCCAATCGCAACAATTCGCGTTAACTCAGAAGCGCCCAGTAGACGAAAGAAAGCTGATAGTTTTATAGGCTTCATCCCAGCATACTCGAGAGAAGTCTGGAAAACATATCCGACCAATACTTCAGAAGGTGCTAGGTACTCGAAGGGGTTAGAAGTATCAGGATTAATGGCGCATAAGTCAACGGGCCGAACTTGCCGGGTGTTTCATTATGGCCCACTTTGTCATCGGCTCACATTAGGGGTTGAGACTTTCAATCGTTGCCATCGTCCACGTCCTGGGCACGATGAAAACTTCTCATCCAACATACGACGATGCAGAGAAAGAAATCATGAAAAAAGACTTCTCGAAATGCGAGTTTTCCAGAACGTTAATGTGAAAAGTTTATCACGAAAAATTCGCCGAATTTGTGATTCTCACTGTGTCGACGTTTAGCTCTCGTATTTTATGCCAGCCAGTCATGTAACATAACAGTTGTTTACATTAAGTTCCAATTCATATAGGTGGCATATTCTCCCTTATGTAAATATTAAAAAAAGAAGAACTTTCTTTATAATATTTTTCTATTTATGAGTTCTTTTAGATACAGAATATACTCTTCTCTTTTATGTTTTCAATGCGAATTTATTGCTTATTTTAGAGAAACTAGATATTTCTTTCAAAAAATAAAACCTGATGAGAAAAAGTGAGCGCTCATAATAAGTGAATATTTATAATAGTGCAAATTTAAATCATAACATTTTTATGGACTTTTTAAACTCAAAAGAATCCTAATTTTCATTTTTTAGACACAAATGATGAAACTCTGAAATTAAATAAAGCGAATCTGGGATAAGATAATATATAAAATATGAATCATTCTAAGCTTGAGTTTGAAAATCGGAAACTCCATAAAGCATTGAACAGTCGCAATTTAATTCACCCCGACATTCGAATGATCGACTGTGAGTGCTTGGGTAACACAGAGAACGCATTAGTAATCTGAAGGAAATGGACTTTGCGCTTTAGTATGCACATTCTGTTGACGTAATACTAACAGCAAGCCATTTGCGTGTTTCGTTCCGTAATGCCACTTATGCGACGAAAATATGTATGAAGATACATATATTGATGGTGAATGGTTTTAGATTTGTAACCACTGTCTTTCTTTGACAATCTATTGTATTGCGTTGATAACGATTATTATAAATAATCAAGTTTCACCTAAAAGAGCAGGCTGAAGTTTGTAAACGGAGAAAAATGGAAGGTCTGTTTAGCAATATAAACGTGCAAACACACCATATTGCAGGGTCGACTATAAGACAGATCTTGAATATGGCTAAAGCGACTATCTCTATAAAGTAAAAACAAGAGGTCTAAATCGACAATCTCAGAAAGTCTACTCTATTTCCTCAGACCGTCGTCTCGGTCATCTCAAGCTGGCTGACCCGATTATTGTGAAGGGTCGGTTTGGAAATCTCGGATGGTCGATTTGATTTTATCAGACGTTCGATTGGGTCGTATTTCATGGTTGATTCGATTATCTTAGATATTTCACGTAGTCATTTCGGATGGGTGATTCGATCATTTTTAAAGGTCGACTTGATTATTTCAAAGTGTCAATATAGATATGTAAGCAAGGAAAATTCGGTTATCGCAAAGGATTGATTCCAAAATCTGAGATGGTGAAAAGGACTATTGATGATGGTCAAATATATATTTTTGAATTATTTTTAAACAAACTTTTGATTCTCTACATCTCAACTGGCATGAGGTTCTACTATGTAAATAGTGGAAAGTCCTTAATCAATTGATTTAGGTTAGGCATTCCGATAATAATCATTAATTAAAAAGTTACTAATGCATATAAAAATCTTTAAAAATGTAATTAATAAAAAATAATTAGTTACGAATCTAATGTTAACGCTTTTTCTACGAATTAGTATTTTCTTTCACTGATGATTGGTATAGATTGAAATCTATCCATAAATTGATCAAAGTCATCGCACTTTTAAATTAGTACAACTTCATACGAATTCAGATACACAGTATAAAATATTCACCGTCGTATTTAAAAACATTGCATAAATTATAAATGAATAAAGTATAAAATATAATTGTAATAAGACAAATTATAAATTAATTATGAAAGGGTTAAAATTCGATAAATACTTGAGATATAAATGCATAGTTTTTTTTAATAGGTAGAACTTATATGATATTACTGGTACGATATAATCAACTTTAATCTAAAAAGTAATACTAATGCAGGATTAAGGTAAATACTGCAACTGAAATTTTTAAAATTAAAA
This sequence comes from Belonocnema kinseyi, assembly GCF_010883055.1. Lineage (NCBI taxonomy): Eukaryota > Metazoa > Arthropoda > Insecta > Hymenoptera > Cynipidae > Belonocnema > Belonocnema kinseyi. The sequence continues at coordinate 100,222,253 of NC_046664.1, forward strand.
AAGTCTCTTGCCAGCTGCTTTCCTTCTTTTTGAGCCGCCCCATAAATATTCCCTAGAACAGTGTAAATAATAAACTAGCATAAAAACCATTAAATCATTTTCTTATTTAAATTAAATAAAAGTTTTTAACGTAGAAAGTCAAATGTTTTGAAAAAAGTGGATTTTTAAGAAAAAAGATCAATCTTCAACAAAAAAGATGATTTTGAAAAAAAGTTATCAATTTAACACAAGGTTTTCAACCAAGAAGTTAAACTATCAACAAAGAAGAAGAATTTTCTACCCCAAAAGATAAATTTTCTACAAAATAGTTGAACTTTGAATCAAAAAGTTCAACTTTGAACAAAGAAGATTTACAGAATGAAAAAAATGTCATCTTTGCAGCGATTTCAGAGTAAATGTTACATGTTATAACTCTATTTAATCTTGTTTTGTTTCAATGCCATAAAATTCAACTACATCTACTTGAAAAAAAAAACCCGCAACAAAAAGTACTTCTGTTCTTCCATTTTTAGGTTTTCTTTTTACCCAAAAATAATAGTTTTTAACAAAATGCATGAACTTTATACCCAACAGTATAATTTTTAACTTATACAGTATACAGGATACAGTAACATAACATATGGAAAATATTAACATCACAATTACGTATTTAAAACAGGTACTTACAGAATAAGATATTTTCCATTAATCCTCATTGAATGCACTCACTTTACACGGAAATCTTGGGTAAAAACATTTCTTTTAACAGAAAGCATCAAGCGTTACACGAATTCTGTATGCTAGCAAACTAGCAATACCCTTTAATTTTTTACGCGCATGATTGACGCGCAAAAATAAAGGAATTGACCATACGCAATGGCTTATCTGCTTCTTCGTGGATGGTCGGAATGAGTGAAAACAATATGTGCGTATTCACCATGTTGAAAAGGATACCTTAGCTTGATGTTCTTATAAAAGTCAGACTAGCGATAAAATAAGAGTCTTTTTAACCATGTCGAAAAATATTTGGAAGGACCGTTCGACCACGTAGAAAGACTTTCTGGCTCTCTAAATTTTGACCATACAACTTTGACCATCCATTTTTCTCCGTGAACTCTAGAAATGATGTTTTGCGGATATCTTTTGATTATTTTTACGGACATGAAAAAAATTGTTAATTTTTGGTGCAAAAATGTTCCCACGTGATTACTATTGATTTACCTTCCCGTTCCTTTCATGATCTCAAAAATGTATAAAATAGATGAATTTTTGTTCAAATATGCGTTTTTTATGCATCTTATATGAAAATTCTAAAAAACAAAAAATAGTTCATAAATTTGCAAAGAATGAAAAAAATAGAATATTAGAGTATAACTAGTTCTTTGGTTATCTCGTCTTAAAGAGATTTTTCAGCAAACAAAAATCGTTAAATCTTTTTCTTTTTGAACATATCTTGTCCCCTATACATCATATATTAAACTTCTGTGGAAATAAATGAAAGCAGATTATACTATCTTTTACATTACAAAAAATTGATTTTAGCTCTTACAGAACATCAATTACAGTCTCTTATAGCAGGTTGCTTTTTGTGGATTTCTTTCCAATGAATTTCTCATTCACTAATGTCAAGAAAAAACTCATTTATTGTATTAATATATTAGAAAGATATAAAATAACTATTAATGATTCATACATTTTCTCACAATTATGATTTTAAACCTTAACTTCTGACGATTTTCTTTACCAAGCACAAGTATTAAAAATAAATTGTAAATAGTACTAATGCAGTACATACAAAATAGGTTTTAAATAAAAAATGCGATCTATCATAAAATTCCATAAAAGGAAACCTGCTATAAGAGACTGTAACTGATGTTCTTTAAGAGCTAGATAGAATTATATATTTTTTAGTTTTAAATATAATTTAATCTGCTTGAATTCAGTTTAAATCAACTTCCATGTAGGATGTATAGGAGACACGATATTGTTCGGAAAAAAAAAATGATTTAACGTTTTTTTCTACTGAAAACTCTTTTTAAGACGTCATACTTTCAGAACTATTTATACTAGAACATCCTTTTTTTTAATCATTCGGAAATTTGTGAACTTTTTTTCCAATTACAAGTGTCACGTAAACTGCACCAAAAAACGTAGAATTTAACAAGAACTTATTTTTTTTATGCACTTTTCAAAATCTAAAAGGGAGGGTAAAGTAAATTGAATTTAATAACGATGGAACTTTTGTAAATGAAAAATTAAATGTTTTTTATCAGAGAAAATTTTATTTATTGCTGGTTGATTTCGGAAGAATTCATATAAATTTATCTAAAACTAAAAAATATCGATTTATTTTAAAAAGGGGCTTAACGATTTTTATTATTTTCGGTAAAAATAATCAGGTGCTATCCCCAAAACAAATTTTCTAGGGTATACAAATTAGCGTACTGAATTACGTTGATAGAAAAGTTGGGTTCGAAACCAATTTCTTAACAAGAAATTCGCATTAACGAATTTATAATCATTATCAGCATTACAATGCAGGCCTGAGACTGTAGAGGGCATGTAGGCCCTGTCTCCCCACTTATTTTTCAGAAGCAGAATGTGTTACACATTTTTCTTACTAACTTGTTGAGTTTAATCGTGTTTTCAGAATTTAAAAACTTTTAAACGGGTTCATAATTCACTTTTATGGCATTTACAACCTTACGAAAGAATATTATAGGAAATTCAGTATAAGTGTATCACAGATTTTCCTGTAATAAAAGTCTCATCATTTTCTTGAAATTCTAGAAAAGTCATTATAAAAAATTATCATAAAAAACTAAAAATAGAAATAACTAATCTCAAGATATTGAAAAAATAGAGAAACTGCAAACGAATAATTGATTTATTTATCTAACCTAGAATTTCAACAATTTCAAGGAATTTAAAAAAATGTTGTGGAATTTCCAAAAACTTTAATTGATTTAAAAGACATTCACAAGATTTAGGGGATCTTATAGTACCTCCAATAATTTCAAAGATTTTACGATCCAAACAAAATTACTAAAGAAATAATTACTGACGTAATGTGTATGTTAAAATTTTTGAAAAATAATGTTCAATGACAATCTATGGTGAACAGACAACGTTTCAAGCTTCTAGGGCATAGTACCGACCTCTTAAATATAATGCAACTTAGCTTGATATTTGATCGCCCAGATTCTACTATCGGAATACAAAGCTCTGGAATGGTGCCGTGGTTGGCTGGCCAAAGCTGGTCATATCTACTGCGAGATTCATTTCAAGCTGTACAGTAGTAGAAACTGAACTCCTCGTTTTATTTTCTTTATTCATGTGACAAGTATTTTAATCATTTATTATTATGAATATGATGAAAAACTGTTATAGTAATTTTTGCTCTGATTAATATACACATTTTTATAGCTTTTTTGAACAATGTTCAAAAAACAGGTTTTTTCAATATGCAAAAAAAGTTCGTTTTAACGAAAACTGTTATGAAAAAAAAAATTATACGCTTCTCATCTTTTGCATAAAAGAATTTAATTTGCAAGGATAAAACTGAAGTGATATATTAAATAGATTCTATATATCTATATGTTTTTGCTTTTGTCTTATTTGATAAAAACTAAAAATATGGAACCTAAAGCCATTATTACCTATCACACGGAGTTATTGGTTACTTTGGGACAACATTATTTAAAAAAAGAAATCTGTCTATGTAGACCATTAATTTAAATACATTTTTGAAAAATAAAATTAAGGGAGTTTGCAAAGAGCAAGATTGTGAACAAAATTACGGTGACAAAGTTACGACTGAACCTTATCTATAGTAATCAGAATGCAGTGAAAAGCCGAAATTTCGAGGTGGTGTTTTTAAAAGTTCAGCCATTCAGATAGTAGCAATAATGATTGTACTATATAAGCTGTATGATATACTCCCCAATCTGAGGTTAGTAGTAAAAACTCTATAATCTCGTTTTGTGCTGGCCTATAGCGCCACGTACGCGTGGCAGCGAGAGGTGCCAATACAAATAGAGATTGGAGAGTTTAGACTGCTAACCCTAGATTGAAGAGTATAGAAAGCAGTTACCAAGCTATATTTTGCAAGGAAAGCTATTTAAACTAAAAAATGTTAACAATTATCAGATAAACATTTACATATTACATATTATTGTGATAATAAAGGGTGTCATAATAATTTTAACAACTATCAGATAAACTTTGATATATTATATAATATTGAGACAATAAATGGTATAAAAATAATTTTAATTTCTAACACTAATTTCCTGTATAAAAATTGTAACAAAAACTTTCCATTAAAAATTTGTCTGAAATTTGCACAAATCTGCATAATTATGCTTAATTTGCGAATGGTATAAAAGTGAGTTTGAAGGAGAATACTTCTTAAGTAAAATAGTGACAGGGGTCGGGGTGGGTAGTAGATGTAGTACTTTTTTGTTATCAGTCTGCTGAATCGTGAGTTGTCCCGGAAAAAAGTAATTTCAGAAAATGAGAAATCGTGACGTGCTTGGTTCTTTTCGCTGACAATGGCAACGCGTAATCCAGGCTTGGCAAAGCGTTTTCGCGAAACTGATGACCGGCACCATTTTGCACTTATCTGGCAATTTATTCGGCTTAGCCAATACCAACGAGGAAAACTCACCAGGATCTCTACTCACTTCCGCTGCTGCTACACTCTTCGGGAAATGGGGAAAAGCGTTTGGGAAATTTCCGTTGTCTGAATCCCGCCCTTTGGTCTTCTATACTTGTCCCACTAACCCTTCTCGACCATTTTCTGGATCATAATCACTCTTCTCCCGGCACACATTCTCTCAATGTCAATTATTTTCAGTTCACATTTAGTTCACCGATTTATAATAACTCCAAAAATTAATTATATTTATGTTAACTCAATTAGGAGAGATCGGGGCATATCGAATTGTTGACTAGAGAATGGATAATATAGATGAATAATTGATCAGTGATTACTAATTATATCGACTACAGTAATTAAAAAGCATCAAAATTAGGTTTTATTATTGACATCTACTCGATATCCAAATCACTATTGGAAATTGATTAACCCGAGCGGTGCATTTCAAATTTAATTCAAATTATGACTAATTAAAAAGCTATGCTTGTTTATTTATTGACATATTCTATTTGTTACCATCGAATTTTGCTTTGCCATTTAATATTCTTGTTTCTTGATTGAAATATTTCTGTAACCTCTAAATTTTTTTAGCAAGAATAGATACAGATACTGCCCATACTTGCAATGAATTATTCATAAGGTGATAGCTGATAAAAAAAGATTTTTGGTAATTTGTTTTCTATAAGGCATGTAACTTTAATTCTAAGTATTATAAAAATGTTTAACAATGCTTACTTTTTTCCATATTTTTACGTTTTCTTAAAGCCCGTGCACAAATTACGTGAACAGATTTGACTGTAAACAGATGTTAGTCAGGGCAATCTAGTGCTTACAGTAGCACCTAGCAGATTAAATGTTAACAAGTTTATGTTACCTTATTGTAATTGTGACATTATTACTTTTACGTATGATGATCTTGTCATTTATATCACTAGAGCTAGTATTACGACAATTGCCATATCGTTAGTCCTGAACGAGTTAGAAAAGGGCTGCGTCTTACTGAAATTTCCGTAATGATATACAGTTTCAATAATATGAGTAGTGCCTAGTAATATTTTCATCGATAACAAAAGTAAGAATCGCAAATTTATGAAATAGTAATATATCAATAAACAAGAAAAGGGTTGATTTGCAAATCACATCTGGAGTTTTTCTGACATTTATCCCCCGCCCCAAATATGTAAGATATCGTGATATATGCACAGGTCTCTGTCTCATCTATTTATTTAACGCAGACTTCACAGTGTTCCCCATTGTTATCGTTTTTACACTTAAATGTGAACTGAATTAATAGAACACAATATAAGAAAATCCAAATGTTTTTGGTTATAGGCTTTTTTAAATTTAAAAGTCTACTGTTAAACGCTTAGTTGGAAATTAAACTATTTTTTCCAAAGGTGAACTACTTTGTTAAAAATTAATTGATTCATTCGTAGATTCATCAGTTAAGTTGAAAATTGATATCTTGGGTTGATAATTTAATCATCATGTTGAATATTCGTTGTTTTTTAGTTCATAATTAATTTTTGTAACTGAAAGTTTGACTATTTAATTGCTGGATAAAAAAAAAACACTTTTTCATTCCCAAATTCATGTATTTTGTTAAAAATTTGTGTTCTCAGTAGACAATTCCGTGCAAAATTGAACTATTTGGTGAAAAATTTATGTATTTTGTTGAAAATTTGTTCTTTTTGTTTAAACCTAAATGTTTTAAATTTAAAATTCAAACATTTTGTAGCAGAAATATTATTAGTTACATTCCTAGTTAAAAATTTGTTTTTTAAGTTAAAAATTTAGGTCCCGGAAGCTGGAATTACAACATTCTCATATTGATGTGAGCACTATGCCATAATTTAGTGCTTATTTAGTGCTAATTTATGCAGCAGAAAAAAAATTTTGTGCCAGGTAATTTTGGCCAAAAACATGTAGTAATGCTAGCTTCAGCTGAAGCCACAACTCCGGTATGCGAAACTCGGAAACTATTAGTGGTATCAAGATCTGCTTTGTTCAGGAATTTAGTGCTAATTAAGTGCTAATATATTCTGCAAAAACTAAATTTTGTGCCCGGTAATTTTGATCAAAAACATGTAGTAACGCTAGCTTCAGATAACTCTGGTATGCGAAACTCGGAAACTATTAGTGGTATCAAGATCAGCTTTGCGCAGGAATTTAGTGCTAATTAAGTGCTCTGGATTTGTGCTATGCAAAAAATCCGGACACTTTTTTTTACCAAAAACGTGTGTTGATGCTGGCTTCAGGTGACTGGTGTTGTGAAACTCACAAACTATTAGTGATATCAAGATCTGCTTTGCGCAGGAACTTAGTGCTAATTAAATGCTAATATATTCTGCAAAAAATAATTTTTGTGCCCGGTAATTTTGATCAAAAACATGTAATAATGCTAGCTTCAGGTGACTCTGATGTTGTGAAACTCGGAAACTATTAGTGATATCAAGATCTGCTTCGCGGAGGAATTTAGTGCTAATTAAGTGCTCTGGATTTATGCCTTGCAAAAAATCCGGGAACTTTTTTTTACCAAAAACGTGTACTAGTGCTGGCTTCAGGTGACTCTGCTATGTGAAACACGGAAACTATTAGTGATATCAAGATCTGCTTTGCGCAGGAATTTATTGCTAATTAGGTGCTCTGGATTTGTGCTATTCAAAAAATCCGGGCACTCTTTTTTTACCAAAAACGTGTAGTAATGCTGGCTTCAGGTGACTCTGTTGTTGTGAAACTCGGAAACTACTAGTGATATCAAGATATGGTTTGCCTAGGAATTTATTGCTAATTAAGTGCTAATATATTCTGCAAAAACTAAATTTTGTGCCCGGTAATTTTGATCGAAGACATGTAGTAATGTTGACTTCAGGTGACTCTGGCGTTGTGAAACACGGAAACTATTAGTGATATCAAGATCTACTTTGCCCAGGAATTTAGTGCTAATTAAATGCTCTGGATTTGTGGTATGCAAAAAATCCGGGCACTTTTTTTTACCAAAAACGTGTGGTAATGCTGGCTTCAGGTGACTGGTGTTGTGATACTCGGAAATTTCTGCGCAAAGCAGATCTTGATATCACTAATAGTTTCCGTGTTTCACATAGCAGGGTTACCTGAAGCCAGCATTACTACATGTTTTTGCTTAAAATTACCGGGCACAAAATTTAGTTTTTGCAGAATATATTAGCACTTAATTAGCACTAAATTTCTACGCAAAGCAGATCTTGATATCACTAATAGTTTCCGTGTTTCACAACGCCAGAGTCACCTGAAGCCAGCATTACCAAACGTTTTTGGTAAAAAAAAGTGCCCGGATTTTTTGCATAGCACAAATCCAGAGCATTTAATTAGCACTAAATTCCTGGGCAAAATAGATCTTGATATCACTAATAGTTTCCGTGTTTCACAACGCCAGAGTCACCTGAAGTCAGCATTACTACATGTCTTCGATTAAAATTACCGGGCACAAAATTTAGTTTTTGCAGAATATATTAGCACTTAATTAGCAATAAATTCTTAGGCAAACCATATCTTGATATCACTAATAGTTTCCGAGTTTCACAACACCAGAGTTACCTGAAGCCAGTACTGCTACACGTTTTTGGTAAAAAAAATGCCTGGATTTTTTGCAAGGCGTAAATCCACAGCACTTAATTATCAATAAATTCCTGCGCAAAGCAAATCTTGATATCACTAATAGTTTTCGAGTTTCACAACATCAGGGTCACCTGAAGCTAGCATTACTACATGTTTTTGATCAAAATTACCGGGCACAAAATTTTTTTTTTGCAGAATATATTAGTACTTAAATAGCACTAAATTCCAGCGCAAAGCAGATTTGGATACCACTAATAGTTTCCGAGTTTCACAACACCAGTCACCTGAAGGCAGCATTACTACACGTTTTTGGTAAAAAAAGTGCCCGGATTTTTTGAATAGCACAAATCCAGAGCAATTAATTAGAACTAAATTCCTGCCCAAAGAAGAATTTGATACCACTAATAGTTTCCGAGTTTCGCATACCAGAGTCACATGAATCCAGCATTAACACACGTTTTTGGTAAAAAACAGTTCCCGGATTTTTTGAATAGCACAAATCCAGAGCACTTAATTAGCACTAAATTCCTGCGCAAAGGAGAATTTGATACCACTAATAGTTTCCGAGTTTCGCATACCAGAGTCACCGGAAGATAGCATTACTACACGTTTTTGGTAAAAAAAGTGCCCGGATTTTTTGCAAGGCATAAATCCAGAGCACTTAATTAGCACTAAATTCCTGCGCAAAGCTGATCTTGATATCACTAATAGTTTCCGAGTTTCGCATACCAGAGTCACCTGAAGCTGGCATTACTACATGTGTTTGATCAAAATTACCGGGCACAAAATTTAGTTTTCGCAGAATATATTAGCAGTTAATTAGCACTAAATGCCTACCCAAAGCAGATCTTGATACCACTAATAGTTTCCGAATTTCATGCCACTAGTCACCTGCAGCCAGCAATACCACACGTTTTTGGTAAGACTAAAAGTGCCCGGATTTTTTCAATAACACAAATCCAGAGCACTTAATTAGCACTAAATTCCTGCGCAAAGCAGATCTTGATATCATTAATAGTTTCCGAGTTTCGCAACACCAGTCACCTGAAGCCAGCACTACTTCACGTTTTTGGTAAAAAAAAGTTCCCTGATTTTTTGCAAGGCAGAAATCCAGAGCACTTAATTAGCCCTAAATTCCTGCGCAAAGCTGATCTTGATACTACTAATAGTTTCCGAGTTTCGCATACCAGAGTCACCTGAAGCTGGCAATACTTTATGTTTCTGATCAAAATTACCGGGCACAAAATTTAGTTTTTGCAGAATATATTAGCACTTCATTAGCACTAAATTCCTGCGCAAAGCAGATCTTGATACCACTAATAGTTTCCGAGTTTCGCATACCAGAGTCACCTGAAGCCAGCATTACTACACGTTTTTGGTAAAAAAAAAGTTCCCGGATTGTTTGCAAGGCATAAATCCAGAGCACTTAATTAGCACTGAATTCCCGCGCAAAAGAGAATTGGATACCACTAATAGTTTCCACGTTTCGCATGCCGGAGTTGTGGCTTCAGCTGAAGCTAGCATTACTAAATGTTTTTGGCCCAAATTACCGGGCACAAAATTTTTTTTCCGCAACATAAATTAGCACTAAATAAGCACTAAATTATGGAATAGTGCCCACATCAATATGAGAAGGTTGTAATTCCAGCTTCTGAGACTTTTATCTGAAACTTGAATTCTTTTAATTAAAAATCACTTTTTCGATGAAAATTCATATTTTCGGGTAAAAATTTAAATACTTTTAAAAAGATTTGTTTTTTGGCTTAAATCTTCAACACTGTTATCGAAAATTTCACTGTTTTGTAAAGAAAAATATTTTTCCTTGAATATTCGCGTTTTAGTTAAAAATAAAAATATTCGCAGAGCGCGACAACTCGCTTCGCTCGGGAGTTTGAGCGCACCTACGGCGCGTGACTAATGGTTCTCGCACTCCGAGCTTGGTCTTTGCATTTCTCCCGCTTTCGTGCACAGACCTTTTAAAATCAAACGTCAACGAATCAACAAATTTAATTTTATGATTGTGAACTTTTGTTGGTTAAAGCTCTTTCGGCTTTAACGAACGCATTTTTATCACGTATCTCATGTTCCACACTCGATTTTCTCCAAAATGTCAACTTTTCTACATTATACACAACACTTTTATATCAAACATAATACATTTTTTATGAATCTCTGTCTGGGGTTGCTTATTCCGACATTTCAAAATAAAGCACAAATTATATTTATCATGATTTCCTTGTTTTTATCATATTTTTATTTTTAATTAAAAAAAAAAAATTTTTTAATTAATTTAATTTTTTTAATTTTTAATTTTTTTTTATCTTGTTTTTTACGATTAAAGACAAACTACTGCGCATTTGCATGGAGTATAATGCAGGAACCTGTATAGGGTCCTATACAGGAACCTGTATAGGATCCTACATAGGATCCTGTGTCCTCTTTCGTGTTTTCTGTCCTTTTTCCAAAAATGTAAATTTTTTATTTATAATCTTATTTTTTAAGATTGAAAGAAAATCTACTCGTTGTATCTAAAAATGATTGATAACACTTTCAAGGTCATTTGAAGGTCCAATCAACAAAATAACCTCAAAAAAATTTGTAAATGTTTATATATAAGTTTTAAGAGTCGTAGAATCTAAATCCTAGGTCATTTTGACCATATCTAGTATTTTCAAGGTCATTGAAATATGAAAATAACAACCCATATATCGTACTATCGAATGATCGACGTAACGGTCTTGATGGAAGCGCTCTCCTTGCTCTTCACTGTAATCGCCACAATTCTCTGGGAATCGATCCAGGTGATTATGCAGGAAGTGCCATTTGTATGACAACAGGCACCCCATTTTTCCAAAGATCATAATAATTTCGGCTACTATAACTTTATAATTTTCACTTCTTTTATTTCCTAAAAAGTCTTTCACGACTTCCTTAAAACTGAGCCATGCATCCCTTTGAATTTTTGTCATTGTCGTTGGAAATTTATCATCTTGTAAAAGTCTCCTTATTTCTGGACCATCAAAAATCCCTTCTTTCAACTTGGCATCAGATTTATATTGAAACTTCTTTTCCAGGTATTTAAAACATCGACTATATGCATCTAAGGCTTTCACAAATTGCTTCATGGCTCCTAATTTAATATGTAATGGAGGAATCAATACTTTCTTTGGATCAACCAGGGCCGATTCAATGATATTTCCTTTTCCTATTTCAAGTGATTTCCTTTCAGCCCACTTATGATTCGTGTAATGTTTTTTGCGATCTCTACTATCCCAAAGGCACAAGAAACACGGATTCTTTGCAAATCCAGACTGCTGTCGTAGCAACATATCTGAAACTTTCAAATCAACATATAAGCCAATTATATGTTTTGTATTCAATGGCCTCTAGAAGTTTTTTAAGACTAGGGAAGGATTCTTTCATTGTCGTAGAGTGTGCGACAGGTACTTAGGCATATTGATTTGTGTTGTGAACTATTACAGCTTTTAAGCTTCTTTTTGATGAGTCAATAAACAGTCTCCAAACATCATCTTCATCAGTATTTGGTTTAAGTTCTTCCATCAGTCTTTTAACATTTGAACAGTACACTCATTTTTCTTCATCAAAGACTTTTTCTTCGAAATACTGCTTAAAACTCTCATTTCTTTTTCTATAAAACGTTACTTTCGTACCTTTTCTTAATAAATTTTTACTTTTTAAAACTGAAGGTAAATGTTCCGCAGCATCTTTAGGTAGTCCGAAATCTCTTGTGAGATCATTAAGTTCGGACTGTGTAAATTTTTCAGCAATTCTATTGCTTAGTTCACCTGGTTTATAAACTTCATCATAGCTTTCACTGCTATCGCTTTCATATTCATCTTGATTTTCATTATCGGTCTTAGTGCTTTTGTCATCATCATCAGCATCTTTAGATTCTATTGATAAATTTTCTATACTATCAACATCAACCTCATCAGTCGTTTGAGTTCTCTTAACGGCTTTTTTACTGATCCTACCTGGGCGTATTTAAGATAATGTAAATTTTTTATTATACCCACGAATATCGGTTTTACAGAAATAACAATCATCTTCGTTGGATGGCTCATTTTATTCTGTGGGTTTAATGAAGATCAATTTAGAACCGTCTTTAGTTTTTTCCAAATAGAAAGCATTTTGCGGCAGTTATTGCAAATACTATCAGGAGCCCAATCTTCCGAAACTATATCTGAATACAAGCATTCTTTGTATATATTCAAAAATTTTTGGTTAACGATCGTCGATCGTTTTTGTTCGGAATAAATGTTCCACAAATGAAGCCAAATGCGTTAACATCTTTCGGCCACTCGTGTTTAGAAGATGAGGTTGAAGGTTTGTTTAAATTTTCCATATTTTTATATATAAACCCGCTCGACAGGGATCCTGGTCCGATTGCATGTGAGTCCGCCGCCCTGGAGGTGATAACCCTTTTATCTCTCCAGGGCTAAGTAAAAGGGCTTTTCGTCTTTGACGAGGACAATGTCAACTCATCGACGAAAACACTACGGCATCATCCTCACACCCTGTCGACCCCCTGTAAGGCAGTGCACTTCCACTGGCATCGGTACCCCGACTAGCGTATGAGCGAATCATTCTACACATCTCCTTACGGGGCAGTTGTCATCATCACACGACTAGTCGAGGCAATAGGTGAAAAAGAATCGATTACATACATCGAAACATCTAGACATCCACTGCCTTACTTTCGAGAAATTCACAGTAGCTAATGTTGATAAAGATAAATTAATATTTCCAGTTTCTATATAGACGAAAAACTAAAGATGCTTCTAAATTAATTTTTATAAACATTTTTTTAACAGTACCTTATTGATTTGACCTTCAAATGACCTTGACTTTGAACTCATGAAGGTCAACCGACACCGGATTCGGATTCAGTATGCTTCAGAACCTACATTTGAATTTTTTCAGATTTTTTGCGCCTTTTTCCGATTTCGACCTTCAAATGACCTCAGATGACCTTCAAATAACCAGATATCAGTATTTTAGCGAAATTCAGCAAATATTCGGTCTTACGGTCAATAATAAAATCAAAATAAAAGCATCCGAAATAACATGTGAAAAACATATTTATTTCTTTTAAAAAAAATCCTCAACGTTTCGACCAACACTGCGGGTCTTTATCAAGAGTCGATATACAAATCTATAATTTAATAAAAAATTGTATGAGCGTAAGCGTTCTAATAATTAGTGCCGTAAAAAGGATATCGGTTTGAACAAAATAAAAAAGTTATTATATTGAAACATACCGGAGTCAAAAAACAAAGTCATATTTTATAAAAACAAACAGCGTCATTTAAAAATTTTTCTTTTTTTTTTAAGAAATTTTTTAACAGGACAAAATTTCTATTGA
>NC_046664.1:100235974-100272093 GCF_010883055.1 Belonocnema kinseyi
AGAGGTGACAAATATTAATAAACCTCTGATGAAAAGGCGCGCCAAAGCTTGAGAATATAAGATTGAATAAATTAAGTTGATTTAAATCAGAAGAATTTAAAAAGAGGGGGGGTGGGGGGTTTAATGCATAATGCTTTGATAAATTTGGTTTATATTCAATATTTCAGTTTTTAAATTTATTGAAGTGTTGATATATTTATTAATAAAAATTGATTCAATGATACGTCTTTTAAAAGTATTATTTTCTCTGGCCAAGATTTTAATATCAGCAAAATCAAAAGCATGACTAAATTTCCACGAATGTTGTGACAAACCTGTGTTAAAATTGCCAATTCTACAATCTCTTTTATGTTCGTAAATTCTACTTTTCAATCTCCTGCCAGTTTCATCTATGTAGTGTTCACCTATGTAGTCCGTCTGTAAACATCGTTTCAATTATGTGACATTTTTCATAAATTATTGGAGCCTCTCCAATATCTTTGAGGCTTCAATCAACAGAAATTTTGTCCTGTTAAAAATTTCTTAAAAAAAAAGAAAAATTTTTAAATGACGCTGTTTGTTTTTATAAAATATGACTTTATTTTTTGACTCAGGTATGTATCAATATAATAACTTTTTTATTTTGTTCAAACCGATATCCTTTTTACGACACTAATTATTAGAACGCTTACGCTCATACAATTTTTTATTAAATTATAGATTTGTATATCGACTCTCGATAAAGACCCGCAGTGTTGGTCGAAACGTTGAGGATTTTTTGAAAAGAAATAAATATGTTTTTCACATGTTATTTCGGATGCTTTTATTTTGATTTTATCATTGACCGTAAGACCGAATATTTGCTGAATTTAGCTAAAATACTGATTGAAAATTAAAACGGTCGAAGAAAGGAAAAACAGTGTGGATCTGCTGTATCCACAATTGTTTTGTATATTTGTTAACCAGATATGAACAAATCAACCTTGGATTTGTGTTCAGCGACCCTCAAAACCTATATATAAATTTTTACACATTTTTTTGAGGTTATTTTGTTGGTTTGACTTTCAAATGACCTTGATCTTGAACTAATGAAGGTCAACCGAGACCGGATTCGGATTCAGCGTACTAAAAAACCTATGCCTGAACTTTTTCAGATTTTTTTACCAATATTCTCTTCATTTGACCTTCAAATGACCTTGAAAACGATCTGATCTGAAAAAACCTACAAACCAAAGGTTGCCTCCGTGGACTTTGACTTTTTTTGTGTGCCTGTGTAATAAATCTATAGATCTTTTTAGGCGAATAACTTTTGTCTGTTAATTTTAGTTCATACCTTGTGTCACTTTATAAAAAAATTTAATTTTTCTATTTTGAATGTTATTTTTTACGTCTAAAGCAAAAACTATGTGTCCTATCAAAAATTATTCATGAAAAATGTCAATAAGTTTTCGGATTTTTTTTAAGCGTAAGTATTTTTTTTGTAGTTTCTGCGATAATCCAACATAATTTTTATTTTTTTATTTTTAATATTGTTTCTTAGGACTGAATACAAAAACTGCGCGTCTTATCGAAAAGTGATTTATAACAAATTTACAGATCTTTCCAGGGCGCGCAATTTTAGCTCATTCATTTTTTCGCATCTTGCATAGTTTGACAAAAAAAATGAAAATTTTGAATTTTTCATTATTTTTGGTACGATCAAATTTTGAATTTTCAACTTTACGGCCAAATTGAAAAAATTGTTATGATAAACTTGTAGGGATTTAAAAATTAACGTTTTTCTGCTCTTGACTTTTTCTAATTTCATGCGTTGTTTGGCTTTAAATGTTAATTTTAGTTTGTTTTCTTGGATTTTGAGAATGCTCTAACTCTGATAATTTTCTTTTTATCGAAAAAAGTCATTAGGATCAATTTTTAGAGCTTCTGAATATTATAAATAACCGTACATAGAATTTTTAAGTCTTAGAAAAATGTGGTTTCAACAATTTTGCAAAAATGCTCACTTTTTAATTTCCATCCAACATAGCTGGTTTACGAATTTTTTCTTTCTTTTCAGGCCTTAGGAAAGTGTACTAAAGCAAAATCCAATCTGATCAATTTTTCAAAAGTTATCGATCCTACAGAATACAGACTACAGACTTACTGACTTACGGGGTCTTAAAACGTGCAGATTTGATGAAAACCAACAAAGTGAAATTTTACATACAACCATTACCTTCTTATTGGGATGAGAATGTAGAAAGAAATGTTCAATTACTTGTTAAAAATTGATCTTTTCTAGTTTCGAAATTCAACTATTTGTTTTAAAATGTATCGCTTGTGTTAAAAAATTGTCTATTTTCGTAGTAGATTAATCGTCTTGATTAAAAATTCAACTATGTGGTTTTTTTAGTTGAAAAATGAAATTATTTGGTTGAAAGTTCAACTGTTTTGCAAAAAGCTCATCATTTTGGCTTGAAAACTTATGATTTTGGATGAGATTGTTTTTTATAGTGGTTGAAAAGTCTCTCTTGGTTGAAAAATTGTGCTTTTTATTTGAAAACTCATCTCCTTTAGTAGATTTTTTTTTGTTTTTAGTTAACAATGCCATTGTTCGATAGAAAATAAACCCTAAAAAAGGGGTTTGCACGGTCGCTTAAATTCTATTAACATTCACCAATATTTCAAAAAAATTTAATACATCTGGTGGACTAAATTACGTATAGATTTTTATTAAATCTGAAATTGAAGTTCAGAATCAAAATAACTTTTCTTCTTTTTGTTGTCTTTATCAGTACCTAAAATCCATTGATTTTATAAACTAGTTCGGAATAATTCCTAATATGCATTACAGATGTATATTCGTACGAACAATGTTTGGAATAATGTGAAAATGTTTGTTTTTTTCTGATAAGGATAAAAACGAAATGGACAGGTATTATTAATGAAAAGAGAATACGTGACAATATCAAGAAGATCTTGATCCCGGACGATCCTCGCCACGTCATGTGGCGATATCGAAAGCAAACTGGGTTATTGAAATTCAATTAATCAAAGGAGTGAACTGCCGTCATTCTTGGGGATCAATTCGATATATATCATAAGTATATCGCCTTGGACGGCGTCGATTATGGGGACACAACTGGATGGTGATGATCGATTGTTTTAGGGTTACCGCAAACACAAGAGACACAGTCTGCTTCGATTCCCCTGAGACCTACACGTACTGATCTTGATGGCCTTTGATACCGCTACATGAATATGTAAAGTAGCCAAGAGGAAGTCCTCGCGGTATTCTCTGCTGGAAGATATGGTCGGGCCTCAAGAAATAAATGTTAGCTTTCTTGCGGCGACTTCCCCAATTCCTTTGACCGCGAAAATTACCCTACTGAAAATTCCTATATAGGTTCCTATATAGGATCCTATATAGGAACCTACTAGAATCCTATACTATAGGATCCTACAAAGGATTTATATGTTTCACCTATAGGGGCCACCTATAGGAAAGGACTTAGGATCCTATGTAGGTGCCTGTATAGGACACTCCCTAATAAAGAACCTCATGGTGCCTAAGTGACGGTACTTAATTAATGGTACCTTATGGTACCTAATGGTATTTATGTCTCTAGGTGCTCCTGGAGGAGAGGAGAAACTTCTGCGCACCCGTGGGTGCCATAGAATAGCACTGCGCATCTGGATATGGTTCCATACAGAAATATAAACAGGATCCTGTATAGAAACCTTTACAGGAACCGACATAGGATCCTTTATAGGATTCTATGTAATTTCCTATAGGTGGCAACTATAGGGGAAACATATAGGTTCCTATGTAGGATCCTATATAGGATCCTATGTAGTTTCCTATACAGAAACCTATATAGGAATTTTCAGTAGGGTATTCACCAATCTTTCCACAAACATCATCCTAATCAAATTTATTTACTCTTCGGTAAAAGAAACCCAAAGTGTGTCAGTGTCTTCATACGGCAGTAGTGAAACATAGTTTAGATCGGATACTAAGAGAGTGCAGAGAGAGAGAGAGAGAGAGAGAGAGAGATGGAGAGCAGTAGTAGGGATATCGAAGAGGAGTCTTTAGAACAATTGCGAATCGCCGCATAAAAAGGGAAACGCGAATAGAGAGAAGGTATCGACTATAGAAAGTATACTTTCAAGGAAGAAACGTGTGTGTGTATGCATGTGTGTGTATGCATGTGTGTGTATGCATGTGTGTGTATGCATGTGTGTGCGTACGTGCGGTTGCTCGTTTTTTTTCAATCTACTCCCGTCCCAAAAAAACTTTCACTTCAAAAACTTCAAATGGAACACCAACAAGAACAGGCCTGAGATTGCATGGAGGCCATGGGGACTCAGCCTACAAACTTATCTTTTAGCAGTAGAACGCATTACAGATTCTTCGTTTGTAAATTTTTTGTTTGAACACTTTTTCCAAAATTTCGTGATCAAAGTTCGTAACTTACTGTTATCGTCGTTGCACCCTTACGAAAAAATTTTACAGGCAATTCAGTATAGACCTGTAATGATTTTTTGATCATTTTCTCACAACTTTAGAAAAATTATTCTAGAAAATCATTATAAGAAATTCAGTATAGAAATAAATAATCTTAAGAGATTGAATAAAGTGATGCAAAAAATATAGGTAGCACTACGATTTTCGAAATGTTCGGAAAATTCCGACACATTTAAGATACTAAATTTACTGAAATTTACGAAATTAGATTGCTAAAAATGAAATTCCGTAACTTTTATAGTAAATTTACTAAATTTTTATTTAGCTTCAAAAGCGGTTTCTGACAATTACGTATATTTTCCTAAAATTCCTAAATGGTAACAGAAATATAAGTGATCGTGACGTTAAGAAATGCGCAGTTGCATGCGCACTCCTCGCTTCTCTAGCGCGTGCGGCTAAGCAGACGAAGCATAAAGGTTCAGTGTTGGTGGTAACAACAATTTTTTTTTAAAGTCAGGGAATTTTATTGGCTCGGGAAACTTTTAAGTAAAATAAATTTGAAATTTTTTCAATTTTAGTTTGAAATTAGTTTATTTCGTTTATGAAAGATTCTAGGTTAAAAATGTTACAATTTTACAGTTTTTCTTTTTGAATATTAATATGGTCAGGGAAATTGAAAAATTGGTCAGTAGGAAGTTAGAGAAAATTAAAAAGAAAGTTTTGCGGTAACCGCATGGTACAATATTTTTTTTGGTTGAAAATTATACTATTTTTCGAAAATGTCTATTATAATAAGTCATCTATTTTACTATAAATTGCATCTTTCTTCAATAGAAATGCAACGGTTTGTTTAAAAATTCGAAACTTTTGTATTAAAGTCTTCCTTCTTCTCTGTTAAAAATTCAACTGTTTTATTGAAAATTCATATTTTTTGGTATTTTGAATATATCAATTTTTTTTCATTTAAATTTCATTTAAATCAATTTTTTCTCATTTAAAACTCATATTTTTGTGCCATAAATTGAAATTGAAATCTTTTTTGGATAAAAATTCAAGAATTTTTTCTTTGATTTAAGAATCCATTTATTTTAGTACACAGGATACCTTTCTTGGATAAAAGTGCAACGGCTTGACTTAGATAAATCTTGGTACTTACGGGTTTCTGGGGTCGCTGAACCCGAATTGAAGTCAAAATTCGAAAATTCAAAATGGTGGAATAATATGGTGGAGGAGAATGAAAAAAGGCTCAATTTGGATCAATCTTGGCACTTACTAGGCAGTCTGATAAGTACCTGAAAATTCTAAGAGATGGCATTAGTATTCACTAGTGTGAACCATTTTCGTCGAGCTTGATCCTTCAAATGACGCCTGTCAAAACTTCAGCCATTTATGTTTACGCATTTACAAGTTGCACTGAGAAGCGACTAACCTCCGAGTTTTTTTTAATATGGAAAAATCTGAGTTTCGAGTTTCGATCAAACACTACTATCTTCGCAAGAAAACGATATCCGAGACCAAGACCAAGCTGGATAAGTATTGCCCGGACTCTGCACCAGAAAATGTCGAAAAAGTCCATGATATGATGTTGAATGATCTCAAAGTGAAATTAAGAGAGGTAGCTAATTCTGTAGGCATATCATTGGAACATGTAGGCAATATCGCGCATTCAGTTTTGGTCATGAAGAAGCTCTGCGCGCGATGGGTGCCGCGTTTGCTCACAGTGGACCAAAAACGAATTCGTGTGACAACTTCCCAGCAGAATTTGGCATTATTTTCGAATAAGCCGACCGAGTTTTTGCGCCGATTCATAACCATGGATGAAACCTGGATCCACTATTACACTCCTGAGTCAACGCAACAGGCAAAACAGTGGGTTCCACCGGGCCAAAGTGCTCCAAAAGACGCAACAATGGGTCGGAAAGGTTATGGCCTCCGTATTTTGGGATGCACATAGCATAATATTCGTGGACTATCTTGAAAAGGGTAAAACCATAACCGGAGCATACTATTCATCATTATTGGACCGATTGAAAATCGAAATAGCCGAAAAACGACCGCATTTGAAGAAGAAAAAAACGCTTTATCATCACGACAATGCGCCTGTTCATTCATGCTTAGTTGCACAAGCAAAATTGCATGAAATCGGCTTCGAATTCGTTCCTCAGCCACCGTATTCACCAGACCTGGCCCCCAGCGACTATTACTTGTTCCCTCACCTGAAGAGATGGCTCACCGGTAAGCGTTTTTACTCAAATGAGGAGCTCATAGCTGAAATTGAGGCGTATTTTGGAGACCTTCCGATCGAGTACTTTTCGGACGGTATCAAAAAATTATAAAATCGTTGGACTCGCTGTATCGACCTAAAAGGAGAGTATGCTGAAAAATAAAACCGACTTTGGCCAAAAAAACGTCTCCGTGTTTCATGTTTCAGGGACTTATCAGACTGCCTAGTATTTTCCAATTTTTAAGTACCAAGATTTATTCAAAACGAGCCGCTTTTGTATTTTCGTCTGTCATTTTAAATTTTCAAATTTTGACTAAAGATTTGGATTCAGCGACCCCAAAAACCCGTAAGTGCCAAAATTGATTCAAATTAAGGCTTTAAAATTAAGCTTCTTTGTATGTGTGTCAATGCCAAAGAGGGAGTTAAAAATTCAAGTTTAATTTTTTTGGAAGATCGACTGCTTGTTCTAATCTTATATTTTGATGTCAAAATGTCAAAATGAAGTGTTTTTCGGATAAAAATTCATTTTTTTTATAACTTGTATTTTTGATTTAAAAATTCATCTGTTTTAGTAGAAATTTTGTCTTTCTTGGATGAAAATGCTACTGTTTGCTTGAAAGTTAATCTTTTCACTGTTTGAGGATACAACTTTTTTTGTTGAAAATTTTGTTTGAACCACTTTTTTAAGAAATCATTTTTTTAGACGATATTCGTATTTTAGTTGAAAATTAATTTCTTTGGTTGAAGGTTTAAATATTGCTAGAAATGAATTTTTTTTCTAAAAATTTATATTTTCTGTTTGAAAATTCAATTTTTTGGGAAAAAGTTACACACGAACATTATGTATAATAAATAAAATAACATTTTGTATACATTTTGTGAAGAAAGTTCTCTAAATATATAATGCATATAGACGTTATTGGTTGGTCCATTAATTTTAATATAAATTTGCAGTACATAATTGTCCTAAAAATAAAAATTTATTTAAGATAATATACGAACGAAGTTTATTTGTAAATAACTATGTTATATAATATACTCCATATATTAAATGTCAAAAAAATTCTTATCATAAAAGATGGGCTTTGATTATACATTTAATACAATGAGTGTACATATAGCATAAATACATGAGAAGTGGTTAGTCTTAACTTCGGTTATATTTTCTTTCTATTTATATTTTTAGAACAAATATAGACTTCATGTTTTATATTAAAATAATGAATAAAAAAAAATTTTTTAACCTCCAGGAATTTTCAGTTACTGTAACTGAAAATTCCTAAACTACTTCCTATTCTACAGATATCAAAAATTTTCAAGGGTTATTTGTGGATTTTACAAAATTTCAGAGGATTCAAAAGATTTTAAAGAAACTTAGGATACTGAAATAAAATCAAGGAATGTCAAAGAATTTGGTAGGATTTCGAAATATTTGAATAGGTTTCAAAAAATTGTGTTAGTATCAGTAGTAATTTATCCAAAATTCTCATGTTTACTCTTAGGTAATTTCAAGCCTTTCTGTTCTTGATGACGATACGATTTTCTGTACATTTTTACAGGCCTCCAACTTTTTTGTATTAATCTATTACCATCCCTGAAACCCTTAAAAGATTCTAAACTTGTTAAAATGTCTCAAAAGTAATTTGGTGGAACTTGATCTTTCCCCTTTGCTTGAATTAGGTAAAAAGTTTTATCCAAGAGAGGTATTGTGGATCGAAAACATAGATTTGTTATAAGAGTTGTTCTTCTGTTGAAAAAGATAGCGAGTTGATGTCGCTATTATCTTTTCAGGTATTCATCAGTCATCTTTGCTCTCAAATGACAACCGCATTCGTATTATACCGCCTCGGATTGATGGATCTTCCCATTCACTCGAGTACTTCTAACTTTGGAAAACAAATTCTTTACTCTTCTACTTTCTTCGAGGTTCCACAGAAACTTATATGAAAAACTGCCCTCTTCGATTTCTGTTGCAAATGAAATCTTTCAAAGACCTCATAAAAAAATCATATAACAAAATTGTAGGTAATGAAAAGAAATAGAATTGTATTGTTAAAAGCTGGTGAAAAAGTTATTTTTAAAAGCAGTCTATTTTTTAAAACGTTCAGCACACAGTCCTTCAATAATGCTTCCATAAAAGAAAAGTAGTAACTTCTTTAAAATACCCATGCCGGTATGCAGCGGGTCGATGCTTGAGACAACAAGTTTATTATAATTAGTTTTACAACCTGAAGTCCTTATGGCCCTGACAAGCGGCTTTATCGACACATACAGCAAGTTTATTCAGTATGACCTGTCGAGTCTATCTGTAATTTCTGCTGCTGTAATTCCTACTTCTATAATTTACACCACGTCACTGGTACGTTTGGCTAACCTGAAATTAACGCTGTTATGGTCAGAAAATTACTGGGGTGGATATAACGATGTATTTTTAACACGTCCCATCTGCTGCTGGTGTAACAAGTTACTGAGTTAGAGCTTCTAAAGCTCCTGACAGAGGAAATAATCCCGCTGCATTGAAGAGGCGCATATTAACCATTGGATAAGAGCCTGCTATTATTTATGTCATACTACTGAATGTGCATCGCTGTTATTTATCAAACAATCCTATTTATCGCAAAGAGAATTTTAATCAAGTCTGGTCGTTACAATAATTTGCCACATTTTCTTACCAGTGAACGTAAGAGTGAACATATAGTTTCCAAATTATTTTGTTTAAAATAATTATATATTTAATTTTTGATTGTTGCATTTCACGGAATTTCTTTTATAAAAGCGATTTTTTATGAGAATGGGAAAAAAGGACAATTCGAGACAAGAAGTCAAGCATCTATCGTTTATGGAAGATCCGCCAACATCATGGTCAGATGATTGAGCAATGATTCGTCGTTTAACGATCGATTCTACCGTCACACCCACACGTCGTTTATGGTAGAAATAAAAAATTACCGCTTTCCTCGGCGAGTAGAGGGCGATTCTTAGCAAAAAGCTGACCAAGCGACTTTCCTCGGTGGATATTTAGTACAAAAAATCTACTTTCTGTCCCCAGCTCGATAACGTCTCGAAAGCTTTTTATTTTCCAATAAAAAAGGAAGTTTATCCAGAGGTAATAGAATTTTTTACAGTTTAACCATTGCGTATACTTTAGCACTGAAGATAGAGTCTATTTTTAGGCTTATAATACACGGATAATGTAGTTTAAGAAGGTACCTTGCAAATATGCAGAAAAAGAAACGTAATAATGTTCTTAGTAAAGTAAAGTTTTACCTTAAGATTAGTATCTCTTTTTATAGGGATTGGTGTTTGTGGATGTTTGAAATAAATTTGTCAGGAAATTATTGGATTCAATGGTTACCGAGGTCTTCTTTTCTTACGTGCACGAGTAAGCATGCTATACATATGTAAACTTTTATAACTGCTATAGAACTGGGTGCATTTCTGATATTATATTCATACCATTCTATCCGGTGTAATCGGTGGCCATTTTGGATTTCATGATTCAGCAGATGTTATCAGTCGGTAGACTGTTCGTGCAAATGACTTTTGTACGGATAGCATTTATAACGACTGACGTAACATGCGGCTATGGCATTTTAATATAGTCCTGTAATTGACTATCCTACTGCAATAACGAATCAGTTTAAATTTCGCTTCTCGCCTTCACCAAAAATCTGCATTTCCTGAAAGAAACTCGTAAGAAAATACGTTTATCTTTATTTGAATTTATAGTTCCTTCCATTCTATGTTCTTTATTTCTGTAAATCGGTTGTACAATTTGAATATTTTGATTAATTTCTCACATTAGAGTCTTCTCGAGCAAAAAAGTATAGTTCTAGTGCGAGTTAAACAGAAAGCTGAACAAAGTCAGAAAATATTTTCTTAAAATTGTTTATACGTCCAAATTAGGAAAAAAGTAATATACAAATCCATCTTAATTTACACAAGTCGCTATTTCCCTATTTCCAAGAAACTTCGCCTTTTTTTACTTAAATGCGTTCTAAATGAATATAATTTAATGAAAAATCGAGCTATTTTTGTTTGAAAGTTTAAAAGTCCTCTCTCTTGGTAGAAAGTAATCTTTATTGCTCTAAAATTCAACTCTTTTGCAGAACACTCGTCTCTTTGGATAGAAATTCCATCCTTCTGGTTTGAAAATACATGCTGTTCTGCTGAAAATTTAACTTTCTTTTAAACGATTCATCTTTTTAGTAAAAATTCGACTATTTGGTTGAGAATCCAACTGTTTTTAGTTGCAGTTTAATCTTTCATGTTTGAAAATTTGATAATTTGATTGAAGACTTATCATTGTAGGTTGAAGATTTAAGTAATTCTTAAAAATTTGAATTTTTTGTTTAAAGAATTCGGCACCTACAGTAAAGCAATGAAAACATTGTATTCTCCTATTTTCTTTAAAATCTTCTTATTTCCCTTGTTTTTTAAAAGCATTTTGGGCTATGAAGTCTGAATTCGCTTTTAAAATATTCACATTTTATATTTTATTTTTGAGTTCTGTCATGCCTAATTCCTTAAAAAATTCATGCAATAAGGGAATCAGTATTGAATAATTATTATGATGAAAACTTAAAAGTCTACCGGGAAAAATGTAATTTTTGACTGGAAAACCGGAATAGCGTCGAATGTTTTTTTTTTTTTTTTAATTGAGTGGCCACCCTGATGTCCCAAAAAGGAATTGCCAAAATAGGAATAAAGTATCAAGAAATTTCCATATATATTCTTGCTAATGGAGATCTTTCCTGGCACAGCAGGACTCTTTTATATTCTAAAATTTGCGTACAATTTTGTATTGATGTCCTAAATTCTTTCAAGCACAATCATGTAGTGGAAACATTTTTTGGGACTAAAGTACTGGAACAGTTCCTTTTTTTTTGAAAATTTTCACATGCACTCACGATATTTATTTTCCAAGGAACTCTTACTAAAAATGGATGAATTTTTTAATGTTTTGATACTTTAATTCAATTTCAGCAAAATAATATATCATATGAGGATGAGAATTTGTGAAAACTTTTGAAAAGAATTAAAGGGTGATTTATTTTACTTTGTTTGATGAAAGTGAGGAAAAAAAGAAAATTGAACATTTTTTGTACTTTAGCCTCTATTTGGTCTTGTAAACCATTTCTCGGTACTCTAGTTGGAATTCGCTTGAGATTATATCGGGATACTATTGGTTTTTCTACTCGTGTTCGTCAAACGATTGCAACACAATAAAAATTAGTACGAGTTCTGACTTTGCTCGTTCATTTTTCCCATGAATGGACGTTAGCATTTTACCCTTTTTAGAAATCTCTTGCAATATACTTCTCTGCAGCCGAGAGCTTTACGCTTTCAAAGGGAGCTAAGAGATACACTGCACGCACGAGAACCCAGTTACAAAGCTTCGAGTTCTCCGGAAATTGCATTTTGCACGCTTATCCAACCTCGTCTTGAATACGTATCTTCCTTGCAAGCGTACAAAGAGTGCGACACATTCGAATTGAAGCTCCAGCAAAGCACTTATGATATTAATTCAGATTGAATTCGATGATAATGTTGCATTTAGGAAACCCATTACATATATTTTCATTTCTAAAACTCCTTAAGGACTACTTTATTTTAAATTTACATATAAAAACGCGATTATAGGCTTAACTATCTTTTTTCTTTAAATAACGAAAGACAGATGAGCTTCGGAGAATAAAAATTTAATGTAATCAAAATAAGTAGCCACGATTCGATTGAATGTCCTAATATTTAGTTTTTTATTTTGTTTCAGGTGAGTCCGTACGAAAATTGGTTCTAAACCTAAGCCTCCTAAGCGAACTCGTTACAATTAATGGACATTGGCAAGCCGTCCTCTTTGCTCACAGAGTATGTATACTGTACATGTTCACGCATACAAGGGTCGATTCTTGGTCGGGCTAATGAAAATCCGACTATGGGTATTCCTCGCGAACTCCCGTAGCAATTTATTAATGTAGCCCTCCGTGTTTCGAGAGCCCAAAAAGTTTTGCAACTATCCTCGCCTAACGAGGATATCCGCCTACCAAAAACGAGAGTACATTTTCAGCACGCACACCTGCTGCCTAGGCTCAAATACGTTTCGACAAATTGAAGCCAGCAACGACCTATCATCCTCCTTTTTCCTTCTGCCACATTTTTTCCCTACCTTTTCAAAATATTAGTCTCAAATCTTCAAATATATACTCTTAAGATATAATATATCATTTAATTTAGACTAATATAGTCAGAATTGCCCCCTATCCTACAAATATATATGTATATATCCTTTCCTGATACAGTCGGCAAACGCCGACACCAGGCGCATAAAATGCATCATATTTGCCATTATTAAAAAAATACCATTTTTCGAAATACTCCTCTGTGAGGAATTTTATGTAGCTATTCAGAATATGTGGTTAAAATGTGACATCCAAAAATTCATAATTGTAGGGGAAATTTGAAATTTGTAATACATGGACTAAAAATCAAGCCCAAGGAAGGAACGAGTACAATGACCACTTTTCCGGTTATCTAAACAAACTCTTTGTTGTTTAAGAAAAATTTCCAATTTCGTATGCTGTTTTTGAGCCAAAGAATAAATATTGAATATTTCTGGCTCAAAACCTAGCAACGGTATTTCATACTATTTTTGGTGCTATTAAACATATGAGATACATCTCAATGAAAATATGAGGTTGGTAGACCTGATTGTATTAGCGCTAAGCGTGATAACAATAGGTTAAATTTGAGTCAAAAGAGCTAATTGCCATTTCTTTAGATAGCAACGTTTCAATGAGTATGTTTCTCAGGGTTCTCTCTAGACGTGGCAACAGGTTAATTCTGAGTCGACATGTCTAAATTGCAATGATATGAGCATTTTCCTCAGGGCTATCAGTAATTTTGCTCGCATTTCATACGTAAACTACACCTACATGCAAAAAATGAAATCGTTAGACGTAATAGATTTTGCGTTAGAGTTTTTCACGGATGGAAATCCATTTTGACGATTGCATAAGGGTTTCTTACGAAACCAATATAATAATTTTTGTTTTATTTTTATACCGAAATCTGTTTCATACTTTGTTTTTCAAAATTGCGTAACCTCATTTGTTTTACATCTATTCGCAAATATGCAAGAATCAATTGTTTACAGTAGTGATTTATTTTATTAATATTCCATAGCTTCATGTTTTAAATATCCTTGGTTTTCTCTCATGCTTCCGATCAGTGAAAGCTTCCCTTCCTTCATGCGCTTTGAGGAAGTTTGTTTATTTTCTTAGTGATTGATGAATTCTCAATACACCCCAGAGCTTGAAGTGGGTTGTTATGCAGTAAACGTTGAAAACCCCGTTCTCGATTTTTCTGATAAACAATCATTTAAAATTATTTTTAAAAACTCAAAATAGTTGAACTTTGAAACAAGTATTAACGTCTTAGGAGAAGATAATTATTCGCCTTCACCAAATTCAGACTTACTACCTTTGTCAATAATATTTTAATCATAAATTATAATCTTTATTCCTTCGCTTTCTTTAGAAAATTTGCTCACTCATTATCATCTCGAGATATTGAGCAAACGAAACAAAACAAAAAAAAGCAAAAAACAGTTGCTTTCAAAATCACTTAGGCTATACTTTTTAATACTTCGATTTTAATATTTCATTCTAATTTCTAAAACGAAAGTAATAATCGTCGTGCTTATCATTGACCCCTTAATCCCTCTTTCTTTAAATTTTGAACCTTTCCGTCCTTTTTAGATTGTCGATAATCCTAAAATTCAATGTCAAGGGTTAAAACCTGTCGGCTATGGCGGGGATAAAAGATTGAAAAATTGTGGGCTACATGGCAGGGCTGAATCACTTCGACGAGTAAGCCGGAGTTGATATAAAAAAAAACGTTGATTCACACTTTATCAGACAGGACGGGCAGAAGGGAAAGAGAAAAATGGAGGAGCGAAAAAGATTTTTATCTACCAGATGTAAAAGAAGGATTATACTGCGTCGGGGTTTTTCAACTGATAATAACTACTGGGCTTGGAGGGAGCTTTTAAGATATTGACACTTTCATGGGTGATTCTAGAAATTGAAAGACACTGAAGTTTCCACGGGGAAGGCGATAAATTATTATAAAACTCTAAAAAGGTTTAAATGAGAAATTCTTTTATATATCTAAACGTTATATCATTAGTAAAACGACTTTTCAAACTATTTGATAAGAAGAAAATTAAAAAAAGTATCATTGTCAACATATGAATTAATTCAAAACTGCCTCCCCAAAGATTCAAGTTTTAAACAATAGAAAAAGTTCTTTGAAAAAAATTGTGTTCAAAATGTCTATTACTGAGATTCTAGATTTTCGCAACGAACTTTAGTTGCATGGGGACTGTACAATTCACTGCGTTCTACTTATGATTTATAATAATAATTACAGGTATCGCTCACCTCATCAATTTAACGTCGGAACTCGGTATATTTTTAATACGGATGGCCTGGTGCAGGTACCTCAAGCTCGTATATCACAGACAGTTTTGTGCAAGCTGTTACGAGCTGTACGCTAAAATAAAATATCGTTCTGGGAATAACACAGGCGTATCTGCGCTTCTCGATTTTTCGCTCGGTCGTTTTATCCCGGACCATTCTGGCTGCTTTTGATTATCCCGAAGATTAGTTCTGGCACTGCAATGCCCTGAATATGAATAACTCGCTCGTAAACTCATCCCAAATTTTCCGCGTGGTCAAAATATTGTACGATACTCAACAAATAAATTGCCATGTTCTGTACACCACCTTTCATGTTATCATTCTTCCCACGTTTATTGAGTCGCTCAAATACAATTTTTCAATTTTCTGCCAAAACAGGATCAGAAAAATATAATAAATTGATGTTCTCCATGATTCGTTTAGCCGTGATATCGAACGTCTAGATCCAACTTCACTTGTCGGAACCAGCTGCGATCGGCAAGGTTTTCTACAATTTCCCTCTTCGAATGTTATGCATGGAAAAATACAAATAAAAAAAAAGTAAGCAAGACTTCACCGAATATCGTTTGCTCGATATTGCGAATGAGGCATAATTTTAATGGATGAGGTTTGTAAGATGATGATGATGATGATGATGATCAATAATAAGAGCTTGTATTCTCGGCTTTTCATAAAATAGTTTTAATGAGTCTCTTCTATTACTCATTCATTTTTTTTCTACAGCGTAACCGAACTGCTGATTTCTATTAGTTTTCCATCATCCTTTGGAGAGTGAAGTATTGTATAAATACGTATTAAGGATCATTCAGTGAACAATTTATTCGCTTTACAAGTTTGGCAAGCGTGCTAACGAATAGCCGTAAAATTTACTTTAAAATATTCCCTCTATCGTAGTTTATTCATAATTGAATCTCGTTATCACAATGTTCGCATTGTGAACTTTCGATACAAAGCTTTTCGAGTCCTCGATAATGCTACATCGCTATATGCATATTTAATTTCATGTTTAGTAACGCATCAAGATTCATTCCACATACAGCGAAAGTCAAATCAACTTTTGTTCTTTTGTATCTAATTAAAGATTCAGATAAATTAATTTTTGTTAGTCCTTAAAACGGAAGCAATAGAATTAATTCCATCAGAAAAAGTCCACTGTATGTTGACTTTTGTTATTTTTTAAACATTGACCAGACAGGAAAGCGGTATTTTTTCCTTTTAAATAAAACTGGTATGTAACTTTCTAAAGCCACACATAAAAAAATGAAAATTTACCAATTTTAAAAGAATTCCTGATCTTCGGGTTCTTCCAAATCATTTGAGTAAAATCATAGACTTCAAAAATTTCCTTATCGAACAAATAAAATATTACTAACTAGTTTATCAAAAAATGGAAGAAATTTATACATAATAGAGCGAAAAACTCCTCAAATTTGACGACAAGATTGCAGAAGCGAATTTAGTCGTCCTTGGTGTGGTTAAAATTTCTTAATTCATAAAAATTGTGCCTGATATTTGGTTTATTTATTTTTCATGCTTAATTAAAAAAAAATTTTTTACATAAAATTTGCTTCTTTAATTGTATCGTTAAAATGTGGGAATTTTCCGATTTATTATTTATAATTTTAAAAAAATTAACGATTTATTTAGTTTTTTAAAGTTTTTTTTATGATTTGCTAAGAAGACGTTGAAAACAGGATTTTTTTCAAATGTATGATTTGTACATTTTTCTTGGAAATAAAATAATTAATTCCTGACTTTTTTGGCCATTCTTCCTTTCGTTTCGATAAATGATTGTAGTAGAAGGAGCGACAACAGTTTAGTAGTCATTACAGTCATATTCATATAATATTAAGGTCATGTGACGAGTGGGCCATGTGACCAAATTCCTACCTTACCGAAACTTTTTTAATTTCCTAACTTATTTTCACACAAAGCGCCACATCGAGTTAAAATTTTGGTATGATAAATAAAAAGCCTTAAGAAAGGTGGGTCTGGTCCTAAATTTTAATAATTATGAAAAAAGACAAACAAAATTATTTACAAAAAAAAACATTTTTCATAATTATAAAAATTTAGGACCAGAACCACGTTTCTTAGAGCTCCTCATAAATCTCAAATTTTCAAAAATATAATACGTGGAATCACAGTTTGAAAGAAATTCCAGTTTGTGTGACAGTAGAATATAGTGTCTGTGAAATAAGAACCCTATCAGCTTGAACAAGAATGTCATGCAGAGGGTAATCAGGGTACGCAGATGTGCGCACATGATTAATAAAATTATGCAGAGTGAAATATGGTTCCGAAACTAATCTTCTCATACACATCCTCTTTTTAGCATTTATTTTTTGCATAAAAATTAAAAAATCGAAGGGAAAATATAAATTTGTTTACAGGTAAACCTTCCTTAAGCCGCGAACAATATTTTTACCAAAATTTAAGCTGGATACAAAGGATTTTTACATAAACCTTATAAACTTGGTCTTAGACCAATTGATACGGAGTCAAAGGGAGTTTTAAAATTTCGAAAGTAATTATATCTGCAAAAGACTACTGGCTAGAATTCGCTTAGATTCATTCGAAAACTTAATTCTAATATCCTTTTATACGCAAACTTCAATATAGCCTCGTCCGACAGATTTTAGGAATCTTCGGTATTTGTTCTTCGCTTTGGTGATTTTTTTCACATGAGAGAGCAAGAACTACAGGAATACACCAACGTGAAGTACTTTTTCTCGAAAGATAGGATCTGGAGACGGTCTCCTTATACAGAACGAATCCTGTCTTTTCTTCCAATTCTTCCTCATTGCGAAATGTTTAACGATCCTTATCCCAGGAGTTTTATGTGCTAATTAATGGAGAACAGCGCATGTAGAGTGTCGGTGGAAAAAGTGTCGGTAAATCGATAGCCTGCCACAGTGTGTTCACTGCTCGATCTTTACGACAGGAGTGGCAAAGTGAATCGAGCTTCAGCAGAATGTAGATTATTCCTCACCAACGATTGAAAAGAATGCAGATACAATCTGTATTACCTTGGCACCATTACTCGGAAGAGCGATTTTCGATGATAGTAACGCCGCCACATAGCTCTTCGGGAACGCGGAGTGTGCTTCAATCTTGGCGGGAACCTAATGAAATTCACGGCATCGTAGGCGTGTCAATAAATGACCAAGCGCCGTAACAGCGAAATTGCCTAATAAGCAACACTCGTGACAAATTGCTTGCTCGTGATGCGATGGTATTTTGAGGTCGGTGAGGAGGTTGGCTGCAGAGGGCGGAAGGGTAACAGATTGTTGTGTTATCCACCCAGAGTAACATGCATCACGAAACCAACCGTCAGGATCGCGACTAGCGAGTGGAATGACAATAATTGATTTCCCAATCCGCGCTTTCTCTCGTCATCCACACCCTCTCAACTCTGTATCTCTCTTTGGTCTCTATTTCTCTTCAACCTGGGCTTCATTTGATACTCCATCACAATTTTTACTTCACTCACACAAAGTGCGAGAGACAATTTTATGCTCGAATAAGTGTCCTTAAAAGAATTTTCACTAAAACTCATCATATATTCAAAAAGTAATCAACCTTTTAAAACTCTGAATTATTTTTGAGGCAAAATTTTGAATCAGGCGAATTTTGATAACCTGGGAGTTGAGATAAGTTTCACTCAACTAGTGCAACAACAATTTCTAAGAGTAAACGAATGCACACGGCGTGCAAACAGAAACTTTAACGAATATACATTTTGTCGGGCTAACGTGAAGTTAGAGCAGCATTATTCAGCTCATGTAGAAATACTTAGAACAACTTTCAAATTTTGGAAATTCCAATTCTTCCAAAAATCCAAGTACAAATATATTTATGAGTAGTTACGGTTCTCACCTACCTCACCTAATTTAATTTTAATGATTTTTATATATGAAGCGCCTAATTTAATTTCTTTTTTAATAAAATTCATAAACAACGAGTTTTTAAAAGGTCTGCAAAAAATATATGTAGAATAGAATTTTCTATTACATTTTTTTTTGTTTGAAATCATATTCTTTATTATTTTTTCATCCAATGTAAATATTTTAATTTTTTATAATTTTCTACTTTAATTTAAAAAAAAAAATATTGACACTGCAACTTTCGGAGATAATATTTTTTTATAGCGTCGCGACCACAACATTCATGTGTACTGCGCAACCACCAGTACAGTGAGTTGAAATTTAAAAAAATTTTAAACTTCTTGAACAAAATTATTTAAAAAATTTTATTCGGCTTCTTTGGAAAAATTCAGATTTGAATTTAAAATTAATGTGTGCCAGCGATTTTTGAATTTTAATTGTTCAAAATTTTATATTAATGCTAATAGCGAAAAAAATATCTATTCTTTCCTCGTTCTTCTATCTTGTTGTACAGAACTTTCCTCCGCTCAGTATCTCTTGGGCACGGTACTATGAGGTGTGTGGGAGCAAAAAAGATTTGATAAGTAATGTTATTTGTTATAAACAAATTATCATATCGAATTTCATACATGAATATACATTATGGATGTTATAGATAGAAATTTTTTTACATAATACAAAGTAAGCATTTTATTCGTAATGATTTTAAAAAAATTTTTTCTTATTTTGCATTAAATTGTATTTTCAGCTATCCTGAAATATGTATTATTTCAATGAATTTGTATCATTATAATTCATAATTTATGTATTGGTATTAAAACATGTATTTTCATTGCTTTGTTTTTATAATTGTTGTTTTTCCATCAATTCAATTTGCTTATTTCTAATGTCACTTTTTACGATTGAAGCTTAACAGTACATATCCTATAGTGTAAGGTGGTTCTAAGCAAATTGATAGATGTAATTTCGGCGAAAAATTTTTCTAAATAAAATTTCATTGTAGCCTGTGTCGTCGTTCCAAAAAGTTATTTTTTTACTTTTAACATATTTGTATAAAAAGAGATTATCATAGATTACTAGATATTTTTTGTTTGAATAACTTTCGTCTTCATTTTTTTCAGTCTCGTGCCGTTTTTCGAAAAATTTATTTTTTTAATTTTTGATCTTATTTTTTATGATAAAAAAAATCGACTCAAGCTATCTAACAATTATAATTTAAAAATGTGTGAGTCCTTCTTGGGCTTCCAAATTTTGTATATAAAAAATTATTAGTGACAAATTTGGTTTAACTTTGACTATTCTTTAGAAGCCAAACTTTTGTTTGTTCAATTTTTTCATAGCTTGTGTGGTTTGTTTAAAAATTTAATTTTTAATTTTGTTTTTTACGAATAAAACAAAAACTACGCATTCTATAAAAAAATGATTGATAACAATCTTGTAGGGATTACAAAAAGCAACGTTTTTATTCTGTTGCATTTTGTTAATATTATGTTTTGTTTGGCTTAAACTGTTCATTTTTGTTTATTTTTATGGATTTTGAAAATGCCTTAACTCTGGTAAATTTTTTTTCATCGGAAAAAGTCTTGAGAATAAATTGTTTGAATTTGCGTGTATTGCGGATAGTGATTCATCGGGTTTTTAAATCCTGACAAAAATGTTCTGAAAAATTTTGAAACTGCTCTCACTTTTTGAATTTTCGTCTAAAATAGCTGGTTAACGGACTCGATCTTTCCTTTTGACTTTTTAAACTGTGTACCAAATGACAACTAAATCCGATTAGTCTTTCAAAAGTTATTCGGTATACAAACGACAACGACGACGTCAAGCAGACAAACACAATCGTAAAACTGTTTTGTTCGAATTTAGGGTGTCTCGAAACGTGGAGATTTAAAGAAATCAGCGATAGGCGGTTTTCATATAAAACGAATGCGTTCTCATTATGATGAGAATATAAGAGTATGTTGATTTTGAGCGAAAAATTGAATCAAACTTAATTTTTTTTGCCCATTTTCGACATTTTTGTTGTTCGTGAATTGCATGAAAAACTCCTCGTATCTGAAAATTCAAAAGCCTGCACTTCCCTGAATTGCAAGCCTAGCACAACTCAGCTCATTTATCAGATGAGGTTTTTCAATTCCAGTTTTTTCGCCCATTTTTAATGATCACTGTTTCTAATTTATTACATTGTGCACCTCCTCTATACAATTTTATTTCTTAATTACTAATTTATCGCACATATTTCCCGTGAAACGCTATTTTCTCCCAACCTTAAATTGGAAACGTATTTTCTACGAAATTAAAACCCTATCTGTAAAATTAATCCCTACTGGGTGGTTTCAATCCCAAAGAGTGAAGCAATATGAAAACTACAAACATCTGCTTTTGTCGATGCGTGTAATTTGCACCGTGATCGATCGATTGTGAAATTTGCTCGCGAATCGGGAACCCTTGGTTCCAGTGGGAACACATTAAGCCTAGGATATAAACAAATATTTAACGGCATCGAGTGGTGATTCTGCGTCCTCGGATCTCTGGTATTTCAGGACCAAGAGGAATCATCACGGATAGACACGCGAGAAGGAGAGATGAGCAATCCTTAGGGACATCAGTGGTAATTCGAAGTTTCCACATTCTCCTCTGTTCTACCCTCTTGTAGAACTACTCTCGTGAAGCTATGCTGTCCCACATTTTGCAAGATACGATACACCTCGTTACACGGACAATCGTGTTAAAATTTTTAACAGACGATACTCAGCGGTACCAAATTGCTGAGTTACGCGGTCACGGTGACAACGCGATGGTTCGGTGATCAAAGATCTGAGATCCTTCATAAAGGTGAAGGCTGTATAGAAACCGAATTCAGAAGGACGGGTTGAATCGTAAACTTAGTCGGATTCCTGCCTGATTATATAATTATGGTCATGAATATTGTAGGTAGAGGTAATGATAAACATTCGGGCAAAATCTTGTAGCCTTACCAATGATTTATTCATTTCTCTCTTTCTAATGTTGTATAACTTTTTATTTATAATTTCGTTCTGCTCCTTAAAGTTTCATGTGAACCTTTGAAAGTTAAAAATATATATTCGAAATATATTTTATCATGGCTTCATTTTACAATCCTTATATATTCTTTTTAATAAAGCGACATAAAATATCCTTAATAAAGCGAGCCTGAGACTGCCTGCAGGCCATAAAGGTCCGGCCTCCTCAGCTTATGCCTGAAACAAAACGCATTTCATATATGATTGTAAAGGAGATTTCGTAGGATATGACAAGATATCAAGGTTTTTCAAAGAATTTCACAAGATTCAATGGATGTGATAGGACTTCCACTTATTAAAAATAATTTATGGAATTTTCAAGATTTCAAACTCTACACGGATAAAAATAGATATTGATAAGCAGATATTAAAAACTTTGATATTTAACCATAATATATAGATATTACGGCATACTATCTAATATCTTGTATTCAACATGCAAAATATTAAAAGTTAATATCTGTTTATATTGAAAGTATAAAATATGTGATATTAACAGTTAATATCTAAGATATTAAAAAAGCTAAATTTTATCGGAGCAAGGTCGCTGACGTGTGGCCTGGCGACAAAAGGTTATGTCTGTATCTTGTGCTTTCATCGTGTGTATTGTGGTTTAACACAAACATCGCATAATTATGCAAAAAGGCGAATGCTTGAGGATTCGCATTTTCAAAACAGAGGACTACGATATTAACATTCTTTTGCATTTTACAGAAAATGGCATGCTTTACAGGTAATTTTTGCACAATTAAAAAATATTTCTTGAATATCTTAGATTCTGCCCTTTAATATTTTGGATACTGTCAGTTAAAGTCTTCTTTTTAATATCCACTGATGCTCTACCTCAGTATCTAGATATCTGTCCCATAGTTAATCGCTAAGATATTACCTATTAACATCTAGATAGTCTGTGCTAACATCTATTTTTCTCCGTGTAGTAAAGCATTTCAGTAGATTTCTTAGATTAAAACAATGAAATAAAAGGACCTAGGGGGAACTTCATGGATTGAAAAAAAATCTAGCCCTGAGGTAATGTTCTGCGCTATACGCAATACACGTAGCGCGCCCTCCGCCAGATTTGGTTTTTTTAAGCCATGAAGTACCCTTATGAAAAATTTAGGTAAAATATATGTTGAAGTAGACAATATAAGTATTTTTTCTAAAAGACTAGAGGTATATGTCATATATTTCGATCATCAAAATCGATTTATTAGTTTTCGAGAAAATGACTTTTTATTTTACTTTCCGCCTCCATAGCTCTCCTATGAATAAAATTTTTAGGTTATCGTTTGGAGGAATGTTATGTCACACGGATATCCATCTATAGTGGTAATATGAACTTGATACCTGCGGGGAAAACTTTTGCATGCTTATCCCCCTAGGCCCTTTCAAGGATTTCCTACCGATTCCAAATATTTCAATGGATATTGAGGCACTTCAAAAAATGTTTCAAAATCGAAAGGATTTTATTGAATCTCTAAAGATTTATAAGATTACAATTTTTTTAGGTATTTGAATGGGATTTTAAATAACTTTAAATAATAAGTTTAGTTTTATTTATATTAAAGTAATTTTAAATCATTTCTACATTTTTTAATGTACTTTTCGGATTTTTGAAAATTTTAATGAATTTTAAGGAATCTCAATAAATTTCTAGAAAACTCTAGGGAACAGAATAAATTTTATTTATTGGCATTTTTACAGATTTGAACGATTTTAAGGGATATGAAAAATTTTAAAACTTTTCAATGATTTTATTGGAATTAAGTTATTATAAACGCAGGGTCTCATTGAATCGATATTCGGGATGACTAGTCCCAAATTTTCGGGACGACTAGTCCATCCTCTTTTCCAACTACCGAAATTTTTCTAAATAATGATGAGATTTCAAAAATGTTAATGAATGCCAAAGTATTTTATAGGGGTTTCAAAGGTACCAGTAAATTAAAAATTATACCACAGAATTTAAGGCACTTTATATGACCTCAAAGTATTTCAAAGATTTTTTGGGATCTTACAAATTTCGAAGAAATAATCAGAGAAATATAGGGGAAAAAATTGATTAATTTTATTTTTAAGTAATTTTGAATGATTTCTACTACATATTTTAAATTATTTGAAGGATTTCAAAGAAATTCAGCGATTTCAAAGAAATTCAGCGATTTCAAAGATTTCAAAGGTATTTAAAGGTGTAAAATTTTTCAAGAAATTTCTACGGATTTGAACAGATTTAAAATATTAAAATAAATTTAAACAATTTTTTAAAGGTATCAAGGAATTTCAATTAAATTTAAAAATAATGTTTATGCATATGTTCTTTTTATAATACCACCCGCCTTTGGTCAATAATTTAGGGCTAATCCACATAACTTTTGACAATCTCAGACCCGTATTAAAGAGAATTATTTCTCCCATAGTGCTTAAAATAATCACGATAAGAGTGCGAAGTTTGATGCCTCAGCCCAGATTAGAGAAAACCATTGTAACTCCCGTTGGGTAGCAATGAGTAACACGTGCGTGCTATAGAATGATAAAATTGCTCTCAATAGTGTACACTTGACTCACGACTTTATCCTTTAGCGACATATCTTCTTTCTCGTGCCTATAACTGTAAACGGATCCAGACGCAGATTGATTCAAAGCGATAAATCGAGAAACATTTATTCCATGTGATGGATTGCAATGACATTTCCTCATGGGAATCGTCTATCTGGTGAAGTCGAACAACGAAGATGGAAAGTTTCGATGCGAGAGGAACAATAATCTCTTGGAAAAGAGAGAAAGAGGATGCCCGAATGAAAGTAATTTCCGAATAAGCCAACGCTCTTCTGCCATCGAAATTGAAATAAAATCAAAGAAGTATCCCCAATACCCATCCAATGAATAGGAATGACCTATCTTGTGCCATCTTGGCTGTGCCAGCAATATTCAATGACCCGCATCAAATGCAACGGGACAAATCAACCTTGCTTCTTTCTATCTTTCCTTCTCTTCCCTCTATTGTACCTATGATACTTATATGATTTGTTTCTTGTTTTATTACATCTCTCTGAAAAATCACTTCACGGAATCTTATGCTTCTTGGCTCTATATAAGGTGCTTATAAAGTAGAAAGCTCTCTTATACGTAATCACAAGAATGCACAATCTTTTATTGAGAATTTACTAAGATTTGTCAGAAATTGAGTATTCTAATATTGCGTCACGCTCGATCGGTAACGTCAAAAT
This sequence comes from Belonocnema kinseyi, assembly GCF_010883055.1. NCBI lineage: Eukaryota > Metazoa > Arthropoda > Insecta > Hymenoptera > Cynipidae > Belonocnema > Belonocnema kinseyi. The sequence goes on from NC_046664.1 coordinate 100,261,263, forward strand.
CTATCAGGTTTTACCACTTGGTGGACTGAAAAGCATTAAATATATAGGATTTTGACTAAAATTAATTTTATTAGACGAAAGTAATTGAAACATTTAGATAAAGGCTTTTCTTTTCCGATAGAAAAGCCATTTCTTTACGTATTGTTGGCAATTTAGGAAGTGTGCGATTTGGACAATCCATCAAGAAAAAATATAATTTCCCGTGATTGAGGTTAGGTTGCAATGTTGTGATAGGTGGCGGTCAAAATTTTGGAATTTTGGTAGTGCGTTAAAGTATGTTTTTAAAAGATGTAAAACGGTTATTTTTGCACTTAGAAAGGTACAAAGAAAAAAAATAATGGTTAAAGACTGTGATCCTTCTTAGAAATCTTGTAAGATTTCTTGAAAATCGTTAAACTTCTCTGCATTTTTTTATATTCTCATCAGAGAAGGTATTAGATTTGTGTAAAATTTGACTCCCCCAGTTTTTGTCAAATGTCCACGTTCTGAGACTGTATATCTGTATGTATGTATGTATGTATGTATGTATGTATGTATGTATGTATGTATGTATGTATGTATGTATGTATGTATGTATGTATGTATGTATGTATGTATGTATGTATGTATGTATGTATGTATGTATGTATGTATGTATGCATGTATGTATGTATGCATGTATGTATGTATGTATGTATGTATGTTTGTCCGTCTGTGAACACGATACTTTTGAAAAAATTAATCTATTTGATTGCCCTTTAGTACACTCTTTTAGTGTCCTAAACTAAAGGTCAAGTTCGTTAGCCAGCCATTTTGGATGAAAATTCAAAAAGTGGGCACATTTTGAATATTTTTGAGACCTTTTTTTTTAAAATTCCAAAATTCTCTGTACGGATATTCATAGAATTCAAAGAATTTTACAATTTATCCTAATGACTTTTTTTAAAAACAAAAATTACTGTAGTTATAGCATTTTTTTATAGCAAAATCCAGAAAAACAAACTAAAATGAACAATTTAAGCCAAACAACGCATGATACGAAAAAAACTCTGAAGAAAAACGTTGTTTTTCGAAAGCCCTACAATATTATGATAAGAACTTTTTCAATTTGGTCAAAAAGTTGAAAACACAAAATTTGATCGTACAAAAAATTTTTGAAACCACATTTTTTCAAGATGTAAGAATTCTATGCACGGTTGTTCATAGTACTTCAAAACTTAAATAACTAAAGTGAACATTTAAAGCCAAAAAACGCATGATATGAAAAAAGGTCAGGAGAAGAAAAACTATGCTTTTTGTAAACCTTACAATATTATGATAATAACTTTTTTAATTTGGTCGAAAAGTTGAAAATTCCAAATTTGATCGTACCAAAAATAATGAAAAATCGAAAAATTCCATTTTTTGGTCAAACTATGCAACATACGAAAAAATAGAAAAAGCTCAAATTGCGCGCCCTGGAAAGAACTACAAATTAAGAATGAATCACTTTTCGATATAAGCTACGAGAAAAAAATTAGACAAAACTTGTTCATCCAAAAAAGAGATATAATTTTTGATAGGACAGTTAGTATTTGCTTTATTCGTAAAAGATAACATTCTAAATAAAAATATTAAATTTCTTTGAAAAAGCTACACAAGGTATGAACTTAAATAACCAGATAAAAGTTGTTCGCCTAAAAAGATCTATAAATTTATTATTAATTATTTTTCGATAGGACGAGTAGATTTTCTTTTAATCTTAAAACATAAGATTAAAAATTAAAAAATTAACTTTTTGGAAAAGGCACGGAAAAGACGAAAGAGGACATAGGCTCATCCATAGAACCCTATATAGGTTCCTGTATCAGGCCGTATGCAGATGCGCAATAGTTGTTATTTAATCGTAAAAAACAACATTAAAAATAAAAAAATTATAAAAGCAAGGAAATAAGAATTAGTATGATTCAATTTTTATGCATATTATGAACTGTAATGATATACATTTATTGAAATGATACATGTTTCAGAGCAGCTTAGAATACAATTTAAAGCAAAATAAGAAACAAATACAAAAATAATCATGATAAACACAATTTGTTTTTTATTTTTCAATTTTTTAATAAGTAGTCCCTGGAAGAGTTACATAAAAAATGTATTATAATTGATATAAAAGTTTTGTGTATGATGTGGAGAAATTGACAGGTTGGACAAAATCGAGTGCGAAGCACGAGATACGTTATGAGGATGTGCTCGTTAAAGCCAAAAGAGCTTTAACAAAAGAGAGTTCAAAATCATAAAATTACAGTTGTCGGGCCATTCACCTTTGATTTTAAAAGGTCTGTGCCCGAATGCGGAAGAAATGCAAAGACTAAGCGCGGAGTGCGATTGCCCTCAGTTGCGTGCTGTAGGTGCGCTCAAACTCTCGAGCTAAGCTTGTTTAATGAACGAGAATTCACAATCACAAAATTACAGTGGTGGATGTTTTGAGTCTTAACTTTAAAATGTTTGCGCAAGAACTTGCGAAAATATAAAGACCGAGCGCGAAGCGCGAGATAAATAAAACATCGAGCGCGAAGCGCGAGAAAGAACAGTCTCGCGCCCTAGGCGTGCTCACATTTGCGAGCGAAGCGAGCCGCGTGCGTAGCCCGCGATGAGAATGTGCCCGCGTTGACTAAAATTAATTGTAATCGCTTAAAACCTTCCAATTTTTCTTAAATTCCTTTAAATCTTTTGAAAATCCTTCAAATCTTTGAATTTCTTTAAATCCTTCGAAATGTCTTAAAATTCATTAAAATCTTTTTAAATAATATTCAGTAGCTCGCTTGACATTATTTAAAATCACTAAAACTGTCTTAAAATCTCATAAACTCTCTTGTTAATCCTTAAACCTTCTGAATTATTTTTAGATTATTTTTTAAATCATCTAAAAAGAAACTTTAAGATCCATAGTAATTTCTTAAAATTGTTTTTTGGAAATCTCATAAGATTTCTTTAAAATCCTCAAACTCCTCTGAATTTTTTTAAAAGTTTCTTAAAATCCTTTAAATTTTCTTAAATTTCTTAAAATCTGTTGAAAATCCTTAATATCTTTGAATTTTTTTAAATCCTTACAAATCTCTTAAAATTCATTAAAATCTTTTTAAATAATATTCAATAGCTCACTTGACATTCTTTAAAATCACTAAAATTGTCTTAAAATTCTTTAAAATGTCTTGCAAATCCGTAAAACTTTTGGAATTATTTTTAAATTCTTTAAAAGGAAATTTTAAAATCCCGTCAACTCCCTATAGTCATTTCATAAAATCACTTGAATTTTTAGAAATCCTGTAAGAGTTCTTGAAAATTCTTAAACTCCTCTGAATTTTGTTTAAATTCCTTCAGCTTCTTTAAAATCAATTGAAATATTTTAAAATCAAGTAAAATAATAAAAATCCTTTAAGTTTTCTGAAATTCTTTTAAATATTTTTAAAAATGTACAACCCTTGAAATCTCTTCAAATTTATTTAAATTTGTTTCAATAAATTTTCAGTAACTCGTTTGAAATTATTTAAAATCACTTTAATTGATTCAAAATCTTATCAAATATCTAGTAAATTCTTAAAACTGTTTGGATTCTTGAAAAATCATTCAATTTTTCTGCATTTCTTCAAAATCCCTTCAAATTCTTTAAATCATTAAAAATATCTTGAGATTTCCTAAGATCATTTAAAGTCTTTGAAACTCCTTGAAAGTCTCTTTGATATGTCTCTCTTTGTTATGAAACTGCTGAAAATCACTTATTATCGAAAAGTATTATGACATAAGTCGCCGACAATGCCGACAATTGAGTTTAAATAACCTAAATTACGGCAATTTATAATTTATCGTGGTGAATTGCCGAATCGTACACTTTCCAAATTATCAAAAATAATGAAGGAAATGGCTTATCTACCTTAAAAGCAAAGCTATATCCCGAGTTTTAACTTAATTTCTCCTAAATTAATTAATTTTCGTCCAATTCCTACATAAACAATGCTTCACAGCCCACCAAGTGGTAATAGCTTTATAGATGTTGACGTTACCGACCGAGTGTGACGTAATATTAGAATACTCAATCGATTTTTCCATAACCTAGTTGGTGGGAGCACAAAAAACGTAATAGCATGGTCTAGTAGAAAATTTTTTCAATTGTTTTCTGACTAAATTATCTAAAGTGATAAATCGTTAAGAAAGATATTTATCTTTGTCGTTATGTGGCTGACATAAATTACGTAACGTCTTTTCGGTGTGAGCGGAGGGGCATCAATTAATTTTCTGTGCTGTCTTACATGGGGGTACGTGGTTAAAATAATTTCTTACACAAGAAATTTTTTAATTGGCGAATCACTAACAAATAAAATTTTTTTTAAATGTAAACAACTTTTTGTCAGCGAATCGAATGCTTACTGTGATACCATATTGATTCAATGTAAAAAAATATATGTTACTTTATTGATGATTGTTACAATATTAATTTTAATTTACTTAATATTATTACTAGTACCTAGTAATAATACTATTAAGGTTAAATGTAATATTCATAGACTTACGAAATGATAAAAAATGAATAAACAAATACGGATTAACTCATAAATTACGTTAGGTGTTATTGAGTAATTTTTATATCCCTCCTTTCCATGTAAGATACCTTGTAAAATGATACGTATGTAAAATTCATTAAATATTTAGTATAACAAACGTATAATTCTGCCACCCATTCATGGCCTGAAATGCTCCGATACTCCAACACACTAGTGTAGCAGTTTGAATTAGAAGCTGTAAACACGAAAATAAAAAAAAGTAGAATGGAAAATTATCTATATTTTTTAAGCAAAATGACCATTTTTCTAACATAGTATTTTAAAAGTATTAAACGTAAAAATACATATTCATTTAAGCTATTATACTTTTGTCGATAAATTATAAAAATTTGTAAATATTTACCGAAGTGTCAACATGTACATAAAAATCCGGTTACTCGTCCAAAAAGTGCGGTGCACATAGCTCATTTCCCTTGCAATTCGTACCTAAGAAGTTCAACTATTCGTACTGAAATTTCGGTACAGGTAGCCATGATCCTTATTCATTGCGGGTTTCGCATTCTTTCTCCTTCTCCTTGTTTTCCACTTAAAGTCTACTATGAAATTTTTGGTTAAGATTTAATATTTTTTGTTTCAAAATATAATTATATTGTTGGAAATTTAATAATTTTGTTAAAACCCTGTTCTTTTTAGTTGAAAATTCATTTTTAAGTACATTCTTTTCCTTTCTGTATTAAAAAATTTGTTGTTGCAAATTTAAATATTTTCTTGAATATTCAGTTTTTTGGTTTTAAAATTCATTTCTCTTTTTAAAGTTGAATATTTATTAGTTAACAATGCAACTTTGCGTTTAAAAATTAATTTGTTTCGGTTGACAATCAAATATTTTAGTTTCCGAGTCATCATTTTTATCAAAAATTGATTGCATTGGTTAAAAAATAATTTTTCAGCTGTAAGTTTAATTATTTTCTTTTTGGTCAAAAATTGTCCTTTTTATTGTTAAAAGTTCAACCATTCAGTTTTAGACTGGCATTTTTTACTGGAAAGTTAATTAGAATGTTGCGAAAATGAAATATTTGGTTAAAAATTGATGTATTTTGTTCAGAATTCATCTTTTCGATAGAAAATTAAATTAAGTACATTCTTAAGAATTAATTGTTTCGGTTAGAGCTTCATAATTTCAGTGGATATTTTACCTCTTTTGTTAAGCATTGTACTATATTGTTGAAAACTAGTGTTTTCTTGGTCAGAAATTAATTTCTGAGATTAATTCGGTTTTTTAAAAAAGATTAGTTTTTTTACTGAAAGTTTAACTACTATTTCATTTTCTTAAATTAATCTGCTTCAATTTCAAAATTCAACTATTTGGTTGATATTTAATTTGTCGAAAATTCTTCGTTTTTGGTAGAATATTTGTCTTGGATAAACATTCAATTCCTTGGTTAAAAATATTTTATTTTGTTGAGTTTTTTTTTCTTATACAAAATGAATGTTTTAGATTAAAAATTTTCATTTATGTAGAAATCTTTTCGTTTTCACGTGAGCCTCTACATTTTGTATTTTAAATGGTAAAATTCTTTAAAATGTTTAATGTAAATCTGCACTGTCACTGCTCCCGATTAGACTGTCACCATTTTATTTTGATGATCCCATATTGCATCGGTGCTGTTTCGATAATACCTTTAGACAGATTTTCTTTATTTTAATTTCTTTAGACAAAATCCCTCCCCCCCCCCCCATAATCTACTATCCGATACCACAACACTTTGCCTAAGTTCAACTTAGATCGGACAACTTTGACTTTTTGAATGTTTCACTTGAGAAATAACGCCTCATATGAGATATTTATGATAGCTATAATTATTGTGTGTAGCAACTACATGATATCCCTGGTATACGGAAAATGGTCAAAGCTTTTCATTGTAGCTGATGCAGGGATCTTTTTAAATTCCTTCGTTCATTTTCAGACAAATGTTTAGCTAAAATCATGAACAATATCCCTGCCACAGTCCATTTTTTTACCGTTTGGATACAAACGTTTTCTTCATTGACTGATAAATCTTTCTTGGTTAAATGAATCCATTTTTAATTTAAAATAAAATTATTTCTTTGATAAAATATCAACTATTAGAATTTTTGTTGAGAATTTACATTTTATTGTTCGAAATTCGACTACTTGGTTGAATACAAGATTTTAGGAAACCCCCGATCCCCGAAAATTGTGTTCCCTTAGTTTTGAATGATTCTTAACTAAATTTATGAAAAAAATCTTGTCCGTCCAAATCACGTAAACTGGGGTTCCCGATTTTTAAAATTTACGAATCCTAACAAAAGTTTTAAATTGGGGCCATCCGCATAAAAAGGGCCCTTATTCTCGGTTCTAGTTCAAGGTATGGTGCACGTTTTTCTATAAGTTGAGGTCAAAATTATTATTTTTGGATGTGAGTGGCTGATGAATCTGGAACCTGTAGTGAATTAATTGAAACTATTCTCATAGCCAGATAGTAACCAAAAGTATGTATATTTCATGTTCAAAGACAAAATATAACATATTATGTGCTAATGGCTCTCTCCAATTTTAAAAGCGTTTTCACCTACATATGTAACCCTTGTTTAATGCGGACGCCCACAATTTAAGAAATAAAACTACGCCATAGAATCTATGCATATCGATTTAAAAGTTGTGAGATTAATTTACAATCAAGTAATAGTCCTATCGAAAAACTAAAGATACTTATGGAGTCATCTCGGAAATATCTCTAGGAGTTCTTTTTACATATTTTTTTAAACAACTATATTGTTTACAATATTTAGTTGGTTATTTAAAAATAATGGAAAACGACTAAAAATTACTTACTGAAATATAACGTATTCTAAAGTATGTGGGCTAAAACAAAAATTTCAATAATGTGGCAAAATTAGTTTAAGCATTGTTTTTATTCTCTTCACGTTCCTTCCTTGTTACTACTAGATGAAGCATACAGATTGCAAATTTGTACCCTTTCCATAATTAAAACAAAAATTCTTATCGAAAAAGTAAAAATACCAATGGATTTATCTCGGGAATATTTCCAGGTGTTTTTTTATTTCAAAAAATAGATTTTGAAAACAATTGCATTGCTTATAATTTTTAGTTAACTAACTCACTTTTAATAGTTTTATTTATGAAAACGAAACAAAAAAAAGTTGTCTGCACGAGACAAGTGACTAGGCTATCCTTATGGATTTTGAGCCGCTGAATCCGAATATGACCTCAGAATTTGTCCTACACCTCTCAGTTTTCCCCTAGAAGCAAAACGTAGGGAAAAGCCTAGGGATTTTCTCGTCACACAGGCCATACAAAAAATTTGTCTGCACGAGACAAGTGATTAAATTACCCTTATGGATTTTGAGCTGCTGAATCTAAATCTGGCCTCAGAATTTGTCCTGCACGTCTCAGTTTTCTCCTAGATGCAGAAAATAAGGGAAAACTGGGGCTATTCTGGACATTAGTTTGATAATACTATATAATAAGATATAATAAGATAATAAGAATAAACGTACTGCTGTCATATTCTTACGTTTTATCACTCTTAGGGCCGGTTCCACCAACCTCAGTTAAATCATTGGTTAACTGACAGCGGGTTAAATGTAATGTCATAGTTGAGTGTCGATTATCCTGTCGCGCGTTCCACCACGTTTTTGGAGGTTCCGGATATCTAACCAGATAGTCGTTTCGAAATAACTCCTATTTTACTTTTGACCATTCGCGTGATTGGCTACTTGTCGGTCGAGTGAAAAGAAAAGCAATATGGCCGTGCGCGCAAAATTGAGAAAAGGTTCACTCCACGCTCGTGACCACAATAACATAAAAAAGCGTATTTGTATGTGTTTTGTGTTCGTGTTATACTTCTGTTTTATTCTTGCTATCTGTGATAAGATAGGAGAAAATAAAGTGAGATCGCTTAATTTTCTTCCTAATGCTCCTTCGATCTGATTCAGCAGATCTTTTACACAAGCTTTTCTCAAGTGAAATTTTGTTTGCAGCCCTATTCCACTTTTCTGGACGACCCAGAAGTTAGCTATGCATATAAATTTGAACATTGGACCTTGAATAAAAAATGAAATAATCTCTAGGTATTTTTTTCACTTTCTTCAAAAAGTCATTTTTTAAACAATTACGTTGTTAATTACCATATATCCTTCATTATGAAAAAAACCAAAAGTCCTAAAGAAAAAGTGAAGATAGTTCTGGACTCTTCTCGGCAATATTTCCAGGAGTTTTTTCATTTAAAAGAAATAATAATTATTCAAACAATTATATTGTTTATAATTTAAAAAAATGATTTAACAATCGTGGTAAACAATTCAGAGTTGTTGAGTGAAAAATAACATACCTTGAAGTATCATGAATGAAAAAAAATTTTTAACAATGCAAAAAAGTTTGTTTAAACATTGTTTTTACCCTCTCTACGCACACAGCCTTACGATATCCCATGGCGCATATGGATTTGGTTATTTATCCTACTTTATAAAAAAATCCAAATGTCCTAAAGAAGAAGTGAAGATAGTTCTGGATTTTCCTCGGCAATATCTCCAGGTGTTTTCTTCATTAAAAAAAATAAATTATTTGAACAATTATATTGTTTATAATTTTAAAAAATTTTATTTAACAATCGTGGTAAAGAATTCAGAGCTATTAAGTGAAAAATAACATATCTTGAAGTATCATGAATGAATAAAAATTTTTTACAATACAAAAAAGTTAGTTTAAACATACATCGCCGTTAACTTTCCAACTGCTGGTTGTAAAGAGTTTTTAGGCGAAACAGAAATCGTTACATCTAAAACTTGATAATACATTGTCCAAATAGTATAGAAAAGTAGACGAAAATTAAGCACAAAAGCAGGGAAATTGTCAAGCACTTATATTTCTCTTGAAGTACCTCATCAGAAGTTAGAATAAACGTTTTCGATGCAAACGATGTCATCATTCATTTTATGAGACGATAGGTCTTTTCTGCCTTCGCATTTTATATAATCAGGCAAGAACAAATCGAGTTTTTTAAAAATAGATGTTGTGGGATCATTTTGAAATTCGATTAAATGGATAAGGTAATTTGTAAAATATTTCCATGTTTCAACAAAGTATTATTATAAACCGTTATTTCAAGTGAAATCACTTATTCACAATGAAATATACATTAGAAATTGTTTCATTTTCTGTCAGTGGTCATTACAGATTGTTATTGAGAAAATAATGCTTGCGGTAATGGCATTAGAGCGGCAAAAAGGAAAAAAATCATACTTATACTAACTCATTAATCTGAAAAAAAATTATCTTCTACAAACTGCCGAATGTATTAGTGTCATACTTTTATCACAGATATGCACAAAGCGAACAGTACACGCCAAATCCAAGAATGTGAAGTACAACAGTACGATACATTACTTTAGAAGAAATTAATAGCAAAACGGTAGACTTTGAAGTTCATAAGAATGTTGAAAACGAGAGAAAGATCAAAATCGAGAAATGAGGCATACGGAAAAAAGAACGTGCGCCTATTCATTAGGCGAATTCTGAACGACGTATATGAAGTTTCTACAAAATGCATTAATTTTGATCAAAATAAATAGTAGAATGTTACACTTACACAGTTAGTTTTTTAACAAAAAATGAATTTTTTAGTTAAGAAATTAATTCTAAATAAAAAACAGATTACTCAACCAAAAAGATAAACTTTTAACTTATAGGATGCATCTTTAACGAAAAAAATATATTTTTAATCAGTACTTGAATATTAGGTTGTTAAAATGATTAATTTCAGCTGCCAATTCTTTGAAAGCATAAGTTTTCTCTATTACTTAATAATTTTTTATATGCACATTAAATTTAAATTTAATTATTCAATTTAGCATTGGTCTTTAGGACTTACTCAACTATAAAGTATTATTGTAATAAGTACAAAAATTAATTTGTCATCTTCAGTCTTAAGAATAATATTAATATTGAAAATACATAGTTATAATAAATTTATTATGTCTTTAAGCATTAGGAGTTTATATACTTTCAATTAGAGCATGATTATCAAATTTAATATTTTCTATATTCGGAGGTATTCGTTTAATTCCTTAAAGTATTTCGTACGGAACTAGATTAATATTTATTATTTTAAGAAATTTGTTATTCATTGAAAGTTTCTATCAAATACATTTAATTTTCAATATGCCGGAACCACCGCAATATTGATATTGATGCGATAAATTAATAATTAAAAAAAAATTCGTTATGTTATGCATGTATATATATATATATATATATATATATATAT
>NC_046664.1:100272193-100273989 GCF_010883055.1 Belonocnema kinseyi
AGCGAAATCGCGGTAAAATTTCAGCCACAACCACGTCTCACAACCGTGAGATAGGTGGTTACAGTCTGTAAAGGAATCAATACGACGATCCAGCAAAAGCCTGGTGCACCCTGAGAACACGGAGTGACCCAAGGACAACCGCCTTCTGCATTTTTCCCGCAAGTGTTCTAGCATATTGTTGACACGCAGGGATGCTTTTTAGACTATTAACAAGTGAAAGCTTGGTACCTCCAAGAGGACTGATGATAAGGATGATCAGTTAAACAGAATATTCCGGGTACAATCGTTGCAACTTCCTTATAAGGTCTCGATATCTCTCTTTCTTTTCATTCTCCTTGGCTATGATGTTTTTGTCAGCTGGTGCCGGAAATTCGATAAGGAACATGGTTCGCTTCTCGAAGTCAAGAAGAACCATGTCAGGCCTCGAGTGAGCAACAGAAACAATTGTCGAGAATATAAATTTCCAGTATATGCGGCACTTCCCATTCTCTACAATTGACTCAATTTCCCTAGGAGCATTTAGAGGAGCGATATTAAGGTGAATGCCGTAGGAGTGACAGATATGGTAATAAAGCACTCTTAGTGCCGCATTGTACCTTTTAATATAGGTCGTTCCCGCGTGTGTTGGACAACTAGATAGTATGTGAGCTAAATGCTCGGGGTGTGCATGGCACGCCCTGCAGCTATCATCGGGAACATCTTGGCTCAAAATGTGGCGACAGTATGTTAAGGTAGAAATGACACCGTCTTGGCATGGAAAAATGAAACCCTCTATACCAGACTTCAATCCGGGCGATTTAAGGAAAGCAAACGTTAGCTCACAAGACATTGACTGATCCTTCACATTTCTGTGGAAGATACCGTGCATCCTCTTATCAAGGAGCTGTTCAGGAAAGTTTTTCTCTTGTGCTTTCTTAATCCGGGCTTTCAGGAGTGAGTACTCGAGATAGATTAGATTTGATGCATTTTGCTCACCCCTCATACTGAAGTCAAGTCCGACTGTTTCAGCAGCCTCCTCCGCTGCTTTGCATAGAAATGCTCCTTTGCCCACTTCTTCGTGATTCCTGACCATTTTAAGAAGGGGGTCTTTTCCATTTGCAACTCTATGTGCTGTACCCAGAATAATCCTGTTGTGAAGACATTCAAGACTCAATATTCCGCGACCCCCTTGACGGCGTGAGATGTACAGTCGCGGAACGGAAGACTTAAGATGCATGCTTTTGTTCATGTGCATAACCTTTCTTGTCCCGATATGAAGAGATCTGAGCTCGTTCTTTGTCCATGGAACTATTCCAAATGAATAGAGTAGTACCGGAACGGCAAGCATGTTCGTTGCAGATACTTTGTTCCTGGCTGACAGTTCGGAAAACGAAATCTGTCGGATGAGACGTTTGTATCAGCTTCGGAGAGTATCCTTTATAGATATCACATCCTGAATGCGGCTCTGTGGCACGCCCAGGTATATATAAGTCTCTCCAGCGCAAAGATGTCCTCGTTTTCCTCGTTTCAAATAAACCTTGGCGCATTTGCTAACCCAAATTCCATTCCAATTTCCTTAGTATATCGTTCGACAATCCCCAGAGCTAGATGCAGTTGCTTTCTGTTTTTAGCATAGATGTTAAGATCGTCCATGTAAAATACATGAGTGACCTTGTACTTTCGATCTGCAGGTTTGCCGTACAAGTACCCGTCGAAATGGCGCAGTGCTAGAGATAGTGGCAATAATGTAAGGTCAAAGAGGAGTGGGCTCATGGTGTCGCCCTGAAAGACACCTCTCTGAAACGTGACCTTGTTAG
>NC_046664.1:100274089-100278596 GCF_010883055.1 Belonocnema kinseyi
ACAATCCTATCATTTAGGATAGCTGTAAATATCTTATAAAGCGTGTTCAGACAAGTTATTGGCCTGTAGTTCTTTGGGTCAGCTAAGTTGCCTATTTTCGGCAGGTGTATTGTGCGCCCTACCACCAACCACTCTGGAATCGGTTCTTCCGACTTCAAATATGAGGTGAAAATACGAGCCAAATGCTGATGGGTTGAAGAAAACTTCTTCCACCAGAAGGTTTTGATACAATCTGGTTCCGGTGCGGAATAGTTCTTCATCCCTCTTAATACTTTTTTCACCTCCTCGTTAGTGATGGGTGGGCATTCTCTATCAGATGTTATGAGGGCAAGACATAACTCCTTGAAGCTTTTTATATTTTATATTTTCTGAGTCTTCGTCCAGTCTATGCTGAACTTCGTAGACTTCTCTCCAAAATACTTCGACCTCCTCTGGTTTGGGTGGGTGTTCGACAGTAACTGGAGGGTCTTGGAAGAGTCGAGATGGGTCAGAGAGAAACTGTTGAGTTTCTCTGACCCACCTCTCCCTCCGCTCTAGATTTCTCTTAGCGTCAGATAGTATCCGTATTCTCTCAACAATATGCTGCCTGATGGTCAGCAGCTTTGACTTGTTAAGTGTGTGATAACGGGTCCGAAGTTGGCGCGCGAACTTTCGAACCTTGTCGGTAAAATGTCTGCCAGATGTGATGTAGTCAATCTGTTTATTTTCTCTGAACCATCTCTCCCTCTGTTCTAGACTTCTCTTAGCGTCAGATAGTGTCCGTATTTTCTCAACAATATGCTGCCTGATGATCAGCAGCTTTGAATTGTTAAGTGTGTGATAACGGGACCGGAGTGTGCGCGCAAACTTTCGAACCTTGGCGGAAAAATTTCTGCCAGATGTCATGTAGTCAATCACACATTGAATGCGGGACGCGTACAGTCTTGCCCAGCCTATCTTTATGGCAAGTTGATGCATTCGTTTTTTGGTCTTATGATCAGCCGTTGGTTTTGTTTTACGGTTCGCATCGGCCAAAGCTCTCGCTGCATTATATACACAATAATTGATAGCCTAGAGGTCGGATTCCCCGGAAAAATGTCCACGAAGCTCGTCATCCATTTCAGCCAGATCTTTAGGCTTGAGAGAAACCTTGGTGTTGATGTTTCTCCGGGTCGTAAAGCATCGCTCTTCATCTATTGGATGCCTGCCCGCGGTTGGTCTTAGTGTCGCCTCTCTTTCTTTGTTGCCGGCTTGTTCTAGCTGTGGTAGAGTAGGCGTCTAGCTTACATAGCCCCTTTTACGGAGTAGTTCAGCATGGTTTCGCTGACGTTGCTGCAAAAAGTGCGATAGCTCAGGGTGTTTCTCGCACCACACAGCATGCAGCCGTGCCATGTAACCCCGTTCACGGGCCACACTCGCATCGTAGCAGTTTAGCCAGTCGTGATTCAGTAGCTCCGTCCATCCAAAGGTCACGGGATCCCGCCGATCCATCGCATTGAATCCATTTTCATTGGCTCCCCCAGCTCTAGATTGGTCGGCATTGTTGGCCGACCCATTGTCGGGAGCCCTGCGCGTTCTGTTGCTTTGAACCGCACTTACTACAACTATGTTTGGCGTTGTCATTGTTGTTCCCACGAGAAGCTAGGGAAAGGGGTTCGTCCATCCTTGTAGAGCCCCGCATGCAAGGATACGGCTGCGTACTCTGAGAGGTCGCCCCGTATCCCAGAGTCACCGTTCTAGACACCTCACCCTGATGCCATTCAGCTTTCGGCACGGTTTTCACACCTCCGCTTGGGGATTAATTTCTTCGGGACCACCCCTGGACAATTGTCCGCGACTGCCTATTTATTTTTGTAACCATATGCAGCAGAAACCCTTGGTACAGGGACCTTACATATAATATCTAATTTAAAATCTTATGTATAAATTTTGTCCAAGTAATATTATTCAATTATCGTATAGATACCGATAAAAAATTCCGCACAAAAAATGATACCAATAATTATTCAAATTTTAATAAGAAATATAATTTAAATGAAAAATTATCTATGTAAAAAAACGAATTCAAATTCTCCTTCACTAAATAAAAGCAAATACCATTGAATTCTGGAAAAATTTTTACTTACATTAAGTTAATTGAATATTTCTTTAAATATCAAATTTCTTAAAATAATTAATATCATTCTACTTTAATAGGCAATAGTTGGAAGTATTGCACGTATAGCTGCTTACATTGAATATATTGAACTTGAAAATCACCCTCTAATTCTAACTATATATTAAAATATTTATGTATAATCATTAATAATATTAATATCGATATCATCCTGAAAATACTTCGCTAAAAATTCATTTTTTTCGTCGAAGATTTATCATTTTAGTTAAAAGTTCGTCTTATTAATTGAATTTGGGTAAGAAATCATGTATTTTGTTGAAAAATGGTTTTCATTTTATTTTTGAAATGTAATCTTTTCAAAATGAAAATTCAGCTATTTCATATTTGATTAAATAATGTATTCTTTTTATTCGTTAAGTTAACTACATTGTAGAACATTTATTTCCCAGAATTTATCTGACATAAACAATTTTACTACAAAAATGAACAGTTGCACACGAAAAAGAATTTTTTACAATTTCGAACAGTGAAATTTTTAACAATAAAGATTTCTAACAAATTCAGAACTTTAATTGTTTACAGAAAAATATTCTAAAAAATCAACTGTTGCATTTTGAAGTATGCCGCTGAAAATACCATAAGGATAGCTAGTCAGTGTCATCACATAACGTAAAATTTGAAATAACTTAATCTAATGTTAATCTTTTCATTACAAGTAACATTTGCTTGTATTGCCAAAAAACGAACATTAAAAATATAATATTTAGAAATTGCTAATTGCAAAATTATAAATTCTTTTATTTCATGCTTCATTCTTCATTTGGACAAAGTTCAAAACGTTTCATCTCTTAACAATATTTTATTTTCAGCTAACCCTAACTTATACGGTATTCAGTAATTAACCCTCAGTTTTACAATAGAAAATTTTCAGGCTACTTGAGAAGCAAAAAGTTTTTCGTGATATTTATGAGTAAAAGTCCATATTGTATGCGAGAAAACATGTATAATGATTTAAGAGTACTCACCGTTTGATGGAAAAAACGAAAATCCGCATAAAAAGCTCCTATTCCAGAATGGCTGGAAAGCTGTTGATTCTATTAAGTTGGAACAATTCACATCAACAGTTTCTTTTTGTTTCACTTCCCTGCTGCCACTGTATTACAAACAAACTTCAATACAGCTTTGCACAAAAGTGAACAAATGAAGATCTCTATGCTTCAAATCGAAAACTATGACTAACACAGTTACAGGTAACCACAAAGCCCCTTCATCTTAACCCTCTGAAACCCAAATTTTGCTTTAAAATGGAAAAATTTAACTGCAACCTAGATACTGGTACTCAATAGGGCCCTCTTGTGGAGCCTATGTACAATATATATTTTTGAAGGAAACAAAATTAGGTCTTGATTTGTTAAATTGATCTTCAAACACCGGTAATCCAATGATAAATGTTTTCACCGGTAAGATATCAGTATGATGCTCATAAACAAATTTCCTTATATACTGTTCGACAAATAAATATTAATAAATAAATTCCAAAAAATTAGGACTTTTGATTTTTTTATAATGAAGGATAAATAATAAAATCCATATGCGCCATGGGATATCTTAAGGCTGTGTGCGTAGAGAGGGCAAAAACAATGTTTAAACTAACTTTTTTGCATTGTTTAAAATTTTTTTTCATTCATGTTACTTCAAGGTATGATATTTTTCACTCAACAACTCTGAATTGCTCATCACAATTGTTAAGTAAATTTTTTTAAATTATAAACAATATAATTGTTTAAATAATTAATTTTCTACAATAAATCTTAAAACCCTGGAAATATTGCCGAGAAGAATCCAGAACTATCTTTACTTTTTCTTGAGGACTTTTGGTTTTTTTGTAATGAAGGATAAATAATCAAATCCGGCTCCAGTTCTACCTCCCCCTCTCCCAACCCTCCCTTATTAACTGAAGTTTTTGGTGGGACTGACGTTATAAGTAAAATCTCCACCATATGACGATTTGATACTTAACTTTGACATGATTTCGACTCAGAAATAAACTTATTGCATAAAGGTGTTAGTTGGGCGTATAATCTAAACAACGAATAATACAAACTACAAAATAGCCTCGGAAAGGACTGGAACTTTTAATGACAAAAGGCATGCACACGGAAAATCTAAAGGTCATGTTTCAGGCGACGAATGGAGACTGGGTGTTTGGAATGCTAGGGGAGTAAATTATCTAAAGATAAAAGAATTGCGTGAAACAATGGACGTGAAGAAACTAGACATTTTATGTGTGCCTGAAACAAAGAAAAAGGAATGCGAAACCAAAGACATAAAAAACGGCGTGTTGAAAGGCGGATTTGAAATATGGCCAGGAGTAGACTGTGAATCACATGGTAAACAGGGAGTAGGTCTGCT
>NC_046664.1:100278696-100286384 GCF_010883055.1 Belonocnema kinseyi
AGTATTAGGTAATTTTGGGGATCCAAGAACAAACTATAACGGAGATAAACTAGTTGGTCTATGCTTAAAAAGGGGTCTGTTTATTACAAATACTTGGTTTAGACAAAAAATGATCCACATGTACATCTGGTCTAAAGGAAATAGCCACAGTATAATTGACTTTGTTATTGCGGATGAAAGACTAAGAGAGTTAGTCAAAGATACAAGAGTCATGAGGGGTCCTGAATGCAATACTGATCATTACCTTGTGATTTCAAAAATTATCTTAGGTCAGGGATGGAGAATATAGAGAACCAAGAAAGCAAAACAAACGCGAATCAAAATTGAGAACCTACAGAAACCGGATGTGCGAATAGATTTCCAAAATAAGTTAATCGAAAGCATAGATAGGGCAATATGGGAGGACCGTATAAAAACAAAGATATAGAGGGCGCCTGGACAATGTTACGGGATATCCTGGTTAGATTTACGATCGAAGTGTATGGTACCGCAGTTGTAGGAAGAATGTCTGGTGATGCGTGGTGGAATGATGAAATTCAGGCTGCCCAAAAAGCAAAAAGAGAAGCGTACAAGAGAACTTTGAAAATCGCAGGTCTTAACAATGAAGAAAGAAATAGACGTAGAAATGATTATAGACGCGAAAACAGGATACTTAAACGATTAGTTAAAGAAATTAAAGATACAATTAGAGCAGAAGAAGAGATAAAAATACAAAACGACTTTGAAGGAGGCAGGAAACTACTTTATAAAAAAATAAAAGGAAACAAAAGTACAGAAATTGTCAACATGAGAAATAGTAGGGGGAAATGCTATATAATGCAGACGGAATACTAGAGGCTTTCAGAGACTATTTTAGGAGACAATTCGGAGATGAAGCTATGGGACACCACAACTGCGATGTTGAACACGATGCGATGGAAAAATCAATTGAGAAAGTCTGCGTCACTGAGGTTAGGGATATAATTAAGAACTTGAAAAACGGTAAGTCTGCCGGGGTAGACGGTATTAACGCTGAAATGCTTAAACACGGTGGCGCGTGCATACCACATAGACTGTGCGAATTGATAAATTTATGTTTCGAGATAGGAGATGTCCCAGACGATTGGAAAAAAGCGATTATCGTACCAATATACAAGAGAAAGGGAAATAAAAGCGAGTGCAATAATTACAGAGGGATTAGCTTATTAAGCACCGTAAGTAAAATATATTCAAAAATACTTATTCGTAGGGTAATGAAAATAACAGAAGCAAAAATTTGGGAATTCCAAAGTGGGTTTATGCCAGGAATGTCATGTACGGATCAAATGTACTAGAAAAAGCTTTTGACAAGGTAGATAGAAGTAAACTTTGGGAAGTCCTGGAAGAGTATGGAGTTAATGGATGGATCCTACAAGCTATAAAAACAATATTTACAGGTAGCAAAGCGAGTGTAAGAGTGAATGGGAAACTGAGTGACTGTTTCGATATTATTCAAGGAGTTAGACAGGGATGCCCCGAAAGGGAAATGGCTTATGGTGTAATAATAATAATATGCGCCATGGGATATCTTTAGGCTGTGTGCGTAGAAAGGGCAAAAACAATGTTTAAACTAACTTGTTTGCATTGTTTAAAATTTTTGTTCATTTATGATACTTCAAGGTATGTTATTTTTCACTCAACAACTCTGAATTGTTTACTGCAATTTTTAAATAAATTTTCTAAAATTATAAACAATATAATTCTTTGAATAATTAATTTTAAAAAAATGAAAAAAAGCCTGGGGATATTGCCGAGAAGAATCCAGAACTATCTTCACTTTTTCTTTAGGACTTTTGATTTTTTTTTCTAATGAATTATAAATAATCAAATCCATATGCGCCATGGGATATCATAAAGCTGTGTGCGTGGAGGGGTAAAAACAATGTTTAAAGTAACTTTTTCGCATTGTTTAACATTTTTTTTTATTCGTGAAACTTCAAGTTATGTTATTTTTCACTCAGCAATTGTGAATTGTTTACCACAATTTATAAATAAATTTTTTTCTAAATTATAAACAATATAATAATTTAAATAATTAATTTAAAAAAGTGAAAAAAACCTCGAGATATTGCCGAGAAGAATACAGAACTATCTTCACTTTTTCTTTAGGACTTTTGCGCCTAGTATTCAAATATTGCACGGCGAAAGTGTTAAAAAAAATATTTTTCAAATGAAAATAATTTTCTAATAGTTCTGGGTAAAAGATAATCATCTTTCAGATTTTTTATTACCTTCCTGAATAAAAAATAATTAGCGAAAATCGTAAAATTCACTGCTTTTAGACGTCAATCCCAATGCATTTCTACAACAAATCATTATGCTTGTGCAATTAAATTAAACATATAATTATTTGTGTAATTTTTAAATATCCGAAAAGAAAACAGTCTACATTTTAAAACATTTTTTATTATATTCTATAATACATATAACATAATATTTATTTTTTTATTAATTTAAATTCATTTTGGATTTTTAAATATTTCAATAAACAAATTATGTATTTCAATGAACCCAATGTGCTTTCTTGTTTAATAATATCATATTTTATTTCAAGTACAAAAAATGAACCTTGTTAAAATGATTTATAAAATGGAGGAAAATATGCTAATGTTAATTATAACTAATTTTGGAAAAGGACTCGAGGTGAACTTTTGATAAGAATATTTCGGGTTTTCTTTATTTGACAATAACAATTTAGAGTTTAATGTATTCTTTTTTCTCTGTAGGTAAAAGTTTCAATTCTTATTTAATTCTAATGTTGTATCGCTTATTTTATTCCTTAGAATATTTTCTGCAAATCTCATTGGCAGTTTTTATTTTAAAAATATTTATACTATTGTTTACAAAAATGAAGATTTTATAATCCCTAAATTAAATTTTTTATCTAAAAAAGTATCGATGAGATTTGTGGAGAATCTTTTCAGGAATCAAATAAGCCCTACATCATTTGATTGAATAATAATTGCAACTTTTACCTGAAGTGAGAGAGAAAAACATTTAACCGTAAAAACTACTGTTAAATAAACGATGAAAATGGTAAAATATTTATTTTGAAAGTTCATCTCAAGTTAAAAAAAAACCAGTTATAATTGACAATAAAATATTTTCCTTAATTTTATAAATAATTTTTAACAACGTTTATTTTTTAGCTTGAAATAACTTTAGTTCATGTTCAATTTAAAAACAAGTATAAATAAAATTCCCTTTCCCTCTTAAATCTTAGACCAAATTTCATGAAATAGTTATGACGAAAAAAAATTTTTGAAATGAATTCATTAACATTAATTAAATTTTGTTGACTATGTGTAATTTTAGGTAATTTTTTTAAGCTTGAAATTTTTTAAACTACCATTTTTTTTAATTCGGCAAAATAAAAATAAATTGTCCACAAATCTTCCAGAAAATAAGTTTAAATTTTCCTAATAATCTAGAGAATTTTGTTTGACTTTCTAAAAATCTTTCCAAATTTATAAAACCTGCTGTTTTACAAAACTGAAAAAAATCTACATTTTTTTCCAAATTTTTATGATTATCAAATTAAACACTTTTTAAAAATATTCTTAATATATCTGAACGTTCTGAATGTCTTTGACATTTTTCCAATTTTTCTTAAAATATTTTAAAGACAAACAAGTTTCCCTTCAAGACTCCCAGATTATTTTTCGAAATTTTTTTGGAAATACTTTGAAATCTTTAGAAAAATCATTTGACATTTTTCTAGGAATCTAAAGAAAAAATTTGTATTCTCTTGAAACCTTCCGCAATTTTAATCCAGCTACCTGTTTCAAAATCTTCAACATTCTGCATTGAAAAAATTGAATTTTTCACAAGTTTAAAAATAACTTGGAATTGTTTGAATAGTTGAAAATATTTATTCAGCATAATAGCATTTTTTTGTAATTTTGATTCAATTTTCGTTTAAAATCCCTTCTTCAAAATAAAGAAATCATTAAAAATTTTAACAGGAATCTTGGGACAATTTTATTGATCTCCTGAAACCTTTAAACACTCTTAAAAGGCTTCTCATTTTTTGTTCTAAATCATCAAAAATGTACATTTCGTTTTAAATTTTTCGGAATCTTCAAAACTTAGAATTAATGTTTTAAAATAATATCTGCATAATTTTGAATTTTCCTAAAGTTTTATTGTCCTTTTAATAGAAAAATTAAAAAATATATATAAAATTTAAAAATAGAAAGTTATAGAATTTAAAAAAAGGTACTATAAAGTTTTCATAGATTGTATTTTTAAGTGAAAAAGTCGATAATTTCTACAGCTTTACAACTTCTATTTGTGTGGAAAAGAGTTTCCTTTCAGAGGTGCGATCCCTTATTAATATGCATTAGACAACCTCCACCAAGTTACTCGTTAAAACGTTCGTTTGAGCTTGCTTTACTTCCTATCAGCCCTTCATCGGCTCCATTTGACCTTCGCTCCCTGTGGGACGACAGAAAAAGGAGCCGTGGACGCAGAAAAAGTTTCATTACTTTCCCAAAGAAGCAGTCACGAAAGTGGGTTAGTATAACATCCCCAAAAGATTCGATAAAGTTTAAGATCATAAATCTTTCAAAGAATTGCAGCCTTATTCCACTATTTTCTTAAATTTTGTATTGAATTAATTAGTCTCCGTTAACCTGCCCTTGATGTTAATAGGATTGCTTCTCCAAATCCATAAAACTTTCCTGATGAATCTTTCAGAATTTTTTCATTATTTAAAATGTCATTGAAGAAAGTTTCGAAATGGTAGTACCATTGGAGGGTTTTTCTAAGGCGTTACGTTACTTTAAAATAAAAGAAGAATGTAGCAATTCCAATAGTTCCGCTCCTTACTGATTTTCTGAAATGTCATAAAAAAAGTCAGGGAAAATGTCAAAAGTTATAATTATTAACAAAAGAAACTGAAGTGAAGTTTTGATACTTGATTGAGTATATTCAAAAAATTGTAATATTAGGTAAACCTTGTAATTACGTATATTAATTTGTGTAATTGTGTGTGACACTCACCTTGGCATTGCCAACAAAACGTTTACTTTCTCCAGCGGCATTTCCGCTCGGCAGAAACTTTAGCAAAGTGTTTACATCGGACAGCGACATAAGAGTATGTTTGTTCTGAAACTATAACTACGCAGTCAAATATACATGAAGGTTGTCACATGAACTTCACTTACACGTAAAGTAATTGATGAATATTCACTTAGAGAATTTAAACCCCTTCGTTCTCTATTTATCTTTCGTTGTTTTTTTTAGTTACTTTGATTAGAAAAAATTATAGCAAAATAAAGGAGCAGTGTACAAACTCTCCGCATTGTTTAGGAAAACACTTACTTAATGTTTTCTTCCTCAAAATAAAAAATTTAGAACCCAATGTTTATTTAAAATCGAAAAGAAATCTTTATTTTGATGAATAACTTTGTGCAAAAAGAGCATGAAAAGGATTCGAGATTAAAAAACAGACTTACAAACTACCTCACATTTCTGCTCATCAGAGGCAGAAAAAGAATAATTGAAAAAAGAGGGAGAAAAAAGAAAAATATGAACCAAATCCAACCTCTCACATTGAAAATTATTTTTAAGTGGTTAACTTCCTGTATTTGTTTCCTTTCGAAGAGTTCTACAGTTTGTGTATTGTTTATGTCCTTTGCACATTCGGCAATCACCAATTGGAAATTATAACAAATGTTTTAGCCTCAAACTAAGTTTTGAACACATTGTTTAAAAACTATTATAATTATTATAAAAAGGATACTTTAAAAACTTTAATTTACCATTCAGTCTCACAAAAAATGAATGGTTTTACAACTTGTCCTGCAAATATTGATCTCCTCGTAAAGATCTGCCTAACTCTAAAAGTGATGTACGATATATATATTTGAAGAAGGACTTGCATGTTGGTGGCGGTAGTGAGAAAGTGTGCAGTGACAGGCGGTGAGAAGTTTTTATAAAGTCTGTGTGGAAGGTGTGAGTGGAGTGTGAGAGTGGAAGTCTAGGAGGTGACTACGGTTGTGAGGGGTACATTAGGAAGAAAAAAATTAATTTACATTGTAGTGGGGGGGGGGGAGATTTGGCTAAATAGGGAAAGTGAGGTTAGGTTTGCAAGGAAGTGGGGTATTTTTGTGTTTAGTTTTTAGGGCCTTCATGGTGGGCAAGGGAGGTTCTTGCAGTGATGGGGGATGTTAGGGGTGAGAAAAGGGTCGCTAAAGGGGATGTGAGAGGTGAAATAGGGCAAAGAAACTGAAAGTTTAGGGCGGTAAGCGGCAGCAGGCTTAAGTGATATCTTTGGGCGGCAGTGAGTACTTTTGTGTATGGATAGGTTACAGTTACCGACGGACGAGCGGAAGGTGGGCAGCGAAAGTACTGGCAGTGCTGGTAGTGAAGTAGACGGGGAGGAAATTTCCAGAGAGACACGACGGCCAGTTGTGTGTGGCCCGGTGTCAAGTGGCGCGACAGGGATGGGGAAGAATCGGAGCGGAAGAAGCGATCAGGCAAGGGAGAGAGCGTCCATTGTAAGTGAGGGGGAGGATCTCTTGAAGAGGAAAAGGGAAAGCAAAGAGAGTCCGGAGAAAAGCGCGCTAGAGTACCTTTAAAAAAAGCATACGAACACGTAGGTCACCCTCCAAAAAATGGAGGGGCAGACGGAGAAGGAGGCTATCGGGGTGCTGATAGGCGAGATCAGAGGGTTAAGGGAGGACGTAAGGGGGGCTATGGAGCAAATGGAAAGTATGAGGGAGGACCTGAGGGTAAGAGATGAGAGATGGGGAAAGGAAGTAAAAGAGCTGAGGGGAAAAGTAGAAGAATTGCAGAAGGAGTTGATGTCGATAAGGAAGGAAAAAGAGGATAAAATAAAGGAGATGGAAGAAGATATTAGGATGCGGAAGTAAAGGGCGGAAAAAAGGCTGGAGAAGGTGGAGGGCATGTCGGGAATAGAAGCAGTGGACAGGGGGGAGGGTGTGAAGCAAGGTATTTGGAAGAAAGTGGAGATCATGATAGAAGAGAAAGTGGGAGAACGTAGGAATGAAAAGGAGGAGAGAGCGGATAGGGAAAGGATAAGGGCAATGGAGTTGATAATGGAGAGAAAAGAGAAGGCAGATATGAGAAATAATATAGCGATAAGAGGATTGAAGCTCATGGGAGGGGAAGAAAGGGACGGGGTGGAAGCGCTGCTACAGAGCATAGGGTGGGTCAAAGGCAAGGTAGGAAAAGTTAGGATGGAGGGGAGAAAGGAGAATGAAGTGGTGGCTTCCTGTTTTGAAGAAATGGGGGAGTGGATGGTCATATAAAAGAGAGAGTGAGAAGGGCAAATGTGGTGATGAGGCAGGCGTGGGGGCTGGGAAGAGATTGTTCGCGGATGATTTTGAAAGGAGAATGAAATTGCTTGACTCGCTAGTGATGAGCGTCTTATTTTACAGAGTGGAGGTGTGGGATTGAAAGGGACGTGAGGAGGTAAATAGGGTACAGGAGAGGTATGTGAAGTAGATACTGGGGTTGGCAAGGAATACGCCGAACTATATTATCAGGAGCAGAAAACGAGAACTAGTTTAGGGATTATAACAGGGAGTCGAGCGTGTAAATACGAGGGTAGTTCAATAAGTCCTTAGAATGACCAACATATGGCGCGCGAATCGCTCCAAATCATCTGTTTTCTGTCAGCACCACTCCCGACTAGATATATG
>NC_046664.1:100286484-100309161 GCF_010883055.1 Belonocnema kinseyi
GCTCCAAGGAGATTATGTTGAAAAATAAAAAAAAATTTACCCAAAAAAAATTGTTTTTATACTTCATTCTAAGGACTTATTGAACTACCCTCGTATAAGGAGAAATTTTTCAAAGAGGAGGGAAGTAAATTGGTTAGGGAGTGTTGGTGGGAGAAGGAGAACAGACATATTGGTGCAAAGATGAAGGTGGAAAGGCAAAGGTATTTTAGAACGAATGTATTGCAAATGGGTGAAGTTAGCAGAATGCACGAGGAAGGAAGGAAGGTATATGAGTTGGTTCAAAAGAAAGGCATGGAGAAAGAGAGGGTAGAAGGAGGGGAGAGAATAAGAGAGTCAAGGTATAACGGAAACTATGTGTGGATTATGCCAAGGGAGAGAGCACAATATTTGTGTAAGAAAGGAGAGCAAGGAAGTCAGGAACTTATAGCGAGAATGAGGTGCGGGTGCATGGAGAAGTATAATAGGTTCTGGCTTTCTAGAGAGAAGAGAATGTGTGAATTGTGCGGGAAGGGGGATGCAAAATTGGAGCATTGGTGGGAGGAATGTGAAGAGGTGGAAAGGAGGGGGATAAGCATGGAGGTATTGTTGCATGAAAGGGGTGACAAAAGGGCAGTAGCATGGGCGAAGGGAGTGTTGGTTAAGATAGAGAAGAAGAGAAGGAAGGAGAAAGAGGAATGAAGAAAGAAAGATTGTAAATAGGAGAGGAAGTAGACGTAAGAGAAATGTAAATATTGTAAATAGTAGTTAAGTGTCAAGTTTTAGCCGCGGAGACAGAGGCTGTTAATGCGAGGCATAGCGACAAAAGATCGAAATGCGTGCGAAGCGAGGCGAGGGGCAGCGAGGAAGGTTAGGCTATAGGAGCGAGCGGATTAGTTATAAGGTGTGGATGGATGGTACTTTGTAAGACGTAGTTGTAAGAAAATTCTGTAAAAAATGGAAGTGCAAGCAAGTCAATTTTTTAAGGCCAGCAGGCCGAAAACAAAACGTTTCCCTCCTATATATTTGAAGAGTACGGTTGGAGACTATATTCTGCGTTATTCAGTGGTCATTTGTGGAACTAGTAATCTGTCAGTGTAGAGGCATTTGAAAGTAATATTTCAGCAGCTCAGCTCGTCGGATTTCATTTTAAAATTTTAAATCTAATAAATGGAGCGATTTCTAGTTATTCAAAAGCTGATCAGCTTTTCAGCAACAATGAGTACGAGATTTTCGAGACATTTCGTTACACCACTTATTTTAGATAGATAACCCGATTACTTTCATCAAAATTTTGGACCTTAAATTTATATAAATATTCCACTTTGATCCAGTAAATAAGTCCGAAAGAGGGACTGGTAGCTGTGTCAAAATTCGATTATGCAATTTTACAGTCACCTAAGCTCCTATATCACTGTGAGTACTTTAATTCGTTTTTATTATCTGTATAATATTTCTCTATGCGAAAAATGCTCATACATGCATCAATATTGTAAATTTACTCATTGTGAACTCATTTTTATTTTATTCAAACAATGATTCTATAACGAAGAAAGAATGTATTCGAAAGAATAATGCCCCCCTTCCCTATCCTTACACCCTGACCGTGCAGTTGGCACTAGTATTTTTGGTTATTATTTGGACTGAAATGCTTAAGAAATAAGAAGCCCTACCTGAAATTTTTCTACTAAACTCCCAGCATAATCATTTTGCCAAGTGGAACGTTATCAAGCTCCGAAACGAAAAAATTATAAGGACGTCACCATGTCAGTATGGGTCGGTGCCCGATTGCACAAGCGGAAAATCCAGGATATTTATGTGCACGAAGTCTTGCACGAAAGTGTACACGGTGTGGTAAATGGCATCCGGAATGTGGGGCCACACGTGTGTCAGGTCAATTCTGAGCTCGAGCTGCCGATTGGTCGATGAAATTTTCACTTGGCTTGGTTGATGCGCTCATAATATTCTAACCCCCATTGTCGTTCTTTCTCATTTTCCCACTTCCACCAGCTCTTTTCTTCTTCCTCAATTCACTGACTCCAAAAGTCACTCTGACTGTTTGCTCCTGTGAAATTGCACACACTTACTGGGACTTCCTCAAGCGATTGGCTGTCTATCCGTCCTTAGGGATTCTCATTGTCGAAAAATTGGACGACTCAAATTTCTACAAAACTTTTATTCTGTACCCCCCCCCCCCCACATACACACACGCCTTTTCGACGAGCCACTAGAATTCTGAGCCTTATTTTGTTCTGTTCACATCTTTTACATTCTTGTATGAGAAGTTCTCTATTTGTTTACGAGCTACCGCCATTAGAGCGGTTTCTGAATTATATATCTTGTGTTAAATAAGAGAATCCGTAGAAAGAGCGGAAGGAAGGTAGACATTTATCTAAATGGTCACGATCTTGAATGGCGACACTCTAGTAGCATGGGAGTAACGATTTAAAAAGGGTAATCGTGAAATTCGTGCGCACGCCGAATTCTAATGCTTTGATTTCGGGAATTGAGGTTTGGTACGTAACAATGGACCCCGTACTAAATATATGGGAAAATGGCTTTCGGTGGATTTAGCTGAAACTTTGTAATTTTTAAGGTTGTAAGTGCCGGATGAAAGATCCGTTAAAAAAATTCAAAAAATGGACAGTTTTAGCGCTATGCGTCGCTAAGTGCTCAAGATCAGTGAATAAAACGAATTGCAACAGATTTTATTACAAAAGCGATGTCAACATAGAAATAACGATTCAGATCGTGGTCTGTCATATTTCCGCCGACACCGTTGACTCATATAGCGCGCTTCTCAAAACGATCAAACTCTAACCGCCCAAGATTTTAACTTGACTAATTAATCACTTCCTTAAAACCAGAAATGGTACCCAAAGTAACATTAGTAACTAGTGCGCACATACTGATAATAACATTATACCCTTCGCAAGAGGGTTTAACGCTAAGCGCTCAAGATCAGCGAATAAAACCAATCCTAGCAACTTTAGCGACAAAAGCGATGTCACTATAAGAATCACGCATTAGAAAGTAGTCAGTAATATGTTTAGCCAATCCAATGAGTTATATTGCGCGCTTCTCGAAACGATTAAACGCTAAACGGACAAGATTTGAACTTGACTAAGTAATTACTTTTTTTAAGGCAGAAATGGTATCTAAAGTAACATTAGTAACTAGTGCGCTTATCGATAATAACAGTGTACCCTTCGCAAGAGGGCCGAATGCTAAGCGCCCATAATCAGCGAATAGAACAAATCCTAGTAGCTTTAGCGACACAAGCGATGTCTGTATACGAAACATGCATCAAGAAGTGGTCAGTAACATGTTTAGCCAAACCAATGACAATATGAGTCAACACCGTTGACTCATATAGCGCGCTTCTCAGAATGGGCAAACGCTAAGCGCAGAAGATTTGAACTTGACTAAGATATCACTTTTTCAAAGGCCTTTCACAAAAGAAATGACAGACAAATGAATGCCGAGGTTTCAACTTTTTTTAAGTCAAGATATAAAAGATGTTGGAAAGCGATGTTATTCGTCTGAGTGTTGTAATGATTATTAATTAAAACATTGGATGAGATGTTAAAAATGACATACTTCAGACCATAGGATTAAGGTGTTGATAGAATCCTTTATTCAAATTATTCGACGTTTCGAAGACTATACGTTTTTCTCATCAGGATTCTCCTTTTCTCAATTGTTCTTTATATTATCTTTATTTTAGGTTAATTAAATAAATTATATTGTTTATTAAAAAAAACACACACATTACTTTATAACACAAATATAAAAAGGCAGTACTTTAAAGACTACATTTTGGTGAGATGGAAACAAAAATACGTTTTGTTTAAACAATATAATAAATTATATTGTTTTAATAAACAATATAATTTATTTAATTAACCTAAAATGAAGATAATATAAAGAGCAAATGAAACAAGGAGAATTAAGGATAAATAATCAATACTCGAAGTCATATAAGGAACTTGTATGATACACGACTCTATCCTGATGAGGAAAATGTATAGTTTTCGAAACGTCGAATAGTTTGAATAAAGGATTCTATCAACGCCTTAATCCTATGGTCTGAAGTATGTCATTTTTAACATCTCATCCAATGTTTTAATTAATAATTTTTTTAAGTCATTAGGCCTACTTTCAGTTCGTCGCTCATTCTGAAGTCATTCGCTTTTTGCTTTAAAAAGTGACAGTCGTTCATCATGCAGCATTCACTCATTATTTCCATCGACGACTGTATGTTTGTCTGTCATTTCTTTTGTGAAAGGCCTTTGAAAAAGTGATTTCTTAGTCAAGTTCAAATCTTCTGCGCTTAGCTTTTGCCCGTTCTGAGAAGCGCGCTATATGAGTCAACGGTGTTGACTCATATTGTCATTGGTTTTCCTAAACATGTTACTGACCACTTCTTGATGCGTGTTTCGTATACAGGCATCGCTTGTGTCGCTAAAGCTACTAGGACTGGTTCTATTCGCTGATCATGGGCGCTTAGCGTTCGGCCCTCTGGCGAAGGGTAGACTGTTATCATCGATGTGCGCACTAGTTACTAATGTTACTTTGGATACCATTTCTGTCTTTAAAAAAGTAATTACTTAGTCAAGTTAAAATCTTGAGCGGTTAGCGCTTGATCGCTTTGAGAAGCGCGCTATATGAGTCAACGGTGTAGGCGGAAATATGACAGATCACGATCTGAACCGTGATTGCTATGTTGACATCGCTTTTGTAATAAAATCTGTTGTAATTCGTTTTATTCACTGATCTTGAGCGCTTAGCGCCGCATAGCGCTAAAACTGTCCATTTTTTTGGATTTTTTTACGGATATTTCATCCGGCACTTATAACCTTAAAAATTACAAAGTTTCAGCTAAATCCACCGAAAGCCATGTTCCCATAGATTAAGTGCGGGGTCCTTTCGTTGACAAATTTCGGGATATTCTTAAGATAATTTAGACTTCTTAGATTCGTGAATGTAAAATTCACAAATTTGTAAAATAAGAATTTTTTATGTGTCTCGCTGAAAAAACATAAATTGATGATAAAAAATGAAAATTTAATTTAGTGCTAATTTCGCTTAAAAATAGTAATACATATGCCAGCTATAAAATAAATAATAATAATTAATATCTGAGTAATAAATGAAGTAAAATTATGCTGTGAACCAGAGGCTTAACTGTGACTTACTTGTTACACTGTCTATTTGAGTGCATTTTGTTAACTACCGGCGCGGCTGCAGCAGCGCCCAAGACCATAATATATGCTCAGCTATTTGATCCCTGATTACAGGCCTTTATCGATCGATTACTTACTTAATTACGACTCTCGTTATAACCCGTAAAATTAAAGTGACTCCTGAGACATTGAAATATTCTCTCGATACTCCTGTCTGAGAGCTTTCTAATTTTATGTCAAAGTCTGATTTAAATTGATTATAGGGACATTTTGGAAATCCTTAGAAATAAGATCCAGAAATTTGAAGCAATGATTTTCATTAAAATTCATGACATAAAAAATAATATAGGTGCTGCGATATTTTCCTCGATAAAGTTGCATGCGGCTTTTTAAACTTAAAATTTAATTTTTAAATTGGTTTAATTTTCTCAGTTTAAAATTATATACAATTTCAAATTATTTTGAAGCGATACGCAACTAATGGAGTAAGTAGTTTTTTTGGACTAGCCCAAACGCCGTCAATCAGTAAAAATTGGATTTTTTCATTTTTTGCAGGTCAAGTAAAAGTAGGGTACCTTTGGAGGTCCGGTTTCTAATCAAACTGAAAATTCCTCTAAAGTTGTGCCATCTAGAGGTACTTATGCCTTACCACATGTCACAACGCTGTGTGATCTATTCGAGTTCACATAGAAAAAAATGGGGTTTCCATTAGAACTCATTTTTGGTTCTAAAAGAGCTGCAACAAAAATGAACCATACTTGCTGAAAGGGATCCCAAAACGATAATTAAGCTCTGAATGATACCTTAGTTTATGTTCTAAAGGATCCCAATTGTAATTGAACCTACTTATAAAGAACCTATTTATCGCTTTGTCAACTTGGACATTTTGTTTAATTAATAACATAATTTTTACCTTAAAGCACACAGGTATGTGTACATTGATGGATATAACTGAATCAAGATAATTCAATTACCAAATCTTATCGCAATTAAAATATATATATATAATGACTTGATCAATATCATTTGCAGGTTATGTAGCAAAGTTGTCAACATAAAGGCATATCCATTTCCAAGAAACTTTTCGTCTCAAGTCATCGGTTAATAACTGTAAATTGATCCTTAACTTACCTACCCTACTTTGCAAGCAGTTGGTTTGTGAATGCGCCTCCATGTACTTTTCAAGAGTGCTCTAAATGAACCCGCTTGGCCCTATGCAAGTATCTATTGGTGTTTAAGTTCTAAATGATATCAACTTTTATTTGAGCCGCGACTGTACTGAACCCTCAGTTCTTTTTGTGCATATTTAGTTTAAATAATGAAATTTCATACATTTTTACCTTAGAATGTAATTGATGACAAGGCTTCAGTGCCCTGGCTAATATTGAATCAGGGTACTAAAGCTTCGTTTTAAGTTTCATTATGAATAATAAATTAATAATATTGGTTTTTTATGCAAAATGAAAACTGAAATGGGCTAGATGGCAGTGACCTGGTAGATTTTCAGTTGTTGAAGGGTCGGTAATTCTCCTGACGTTGTAGAATATATAATTTCTCCTTAAAATTATTAATAGACAATTGCACTTTGTTTATTAAATTTATGTAGTCTAGTGCAGTGCAGAAAAATATTATGACTATTCATTTGATCCAGGCCCTTAATTTTAGAATAGGTTCCCATGCAAACAGAAGAGGTTCATTCCTTGTTTTTCCTAAGATCTAAAAAATCAATTGCAATTCTTCAGTTTTTAATCTGCCGCTTCTTTGGTCTGACTTTTCCAAGATTGGATAATTCTAAGTGTCTGAAAAGAGGATTGTAAATCCTTCATCTTCTACCAGAAGACTATCATTCGTTGATCCTCGACTATCGATATCTCCTGTGTCTTCTGCCGTAGCAGAAGCGCGATAAGTCGGGAAACGAGACGTTCTATCGGCCTGCGGATTAGGTCGGTCCCTTGATACGAATTCTCTAGGTCTGCACTGCTCTCTCTCTCTCTCTTACCTTTGACACCACACTTTTGTTCTTTCTCCAGGATGGATAGATAAAGAGATTGGTCCCGAAGACCTGACCTAACCTCTCCCGCGGGAGAATAGAGAGGAAAAGCAGGGTAGTCGATCGTACCGACACGAGAAGTGGAGGCAGCTACTGGCTGTCGCAGCACTCCCAATGGTTCAATCTCTCGGGTTTTTCAAACAAACCAAGTGTTAGAAAAGTAAAAGGAATAAATAGAAATAACACAGGAGGATAGAGATTAAATGTAATAAATAAGATAAGAAAATAGTAAGAGACAAAAAGACGAACGAAGAAAAAATACAACAAAAGTGGATGGCAAGAAGGAAGGGAAATTCAGAGAGAAAGAAAAAGTCAATGTCAGGATTTTTAAAAGTATGGTCAAACTTTTACTTAGGCTAAAACAGACTGGAAATTGATAGAGGGTTGGTGTTAAAAAAATAAGGATACGAAAGCATGAAGATATTCCCAGAAGGGGCAGCATTAATCATGATAATTTCAGATATAATCAAAGGATAATTTCTTGAAGATACACTAAGAGATATGGTGTCTAAATTCTTCCTGTAGGATTTTCCGGCTAGCCTTAGAAATATTGATAAAATTTACAAGTCTAAGGAATAACGTTATAATTTTTCGTGTATTTAGGTAAAGCTAACAAATGTGCGATTAAGTGTGTCAGTGTACATATAAACGCTTGAAACGAACGATCTTGGATACTAATGGTTCCTCGCGGAGATCTTTGCTTATTGGCTGTGATTAGAGTAAAGATTATGGATCTTACTATAGTATTATTAGTCTGTTTGTATATTTCTCTGCGGATCTATGATATATGACAACACTTTGAAGGTTTTCGCCCGGGGGATTGTTAGAGAGATTGATCAGTGCCCTGTACCGGAGTGGTGCCTTTCTTGCGGTTCAAAAAACGTCTTATCTCGTTCGCTGTTCAGAAGACGTCGTACATCGCCCGCTGCTTACGAGGCTTCGTATAATTTTTCAGTCTGTATCAAATTATCAATAAAAGGGCACAATATACTTTATTTAAAAAATAACTTATAAAATATTTGTAAATAATTATTTAAAATTAATTATGCTGCTGACAATGAAGAATAACTTCCAAAATGAGATACAAAATATATTTTTGAAAACCCTACGGCTATAACTTTACATATTGGCCGATTACGGAGTCCAGCTAGAAGTGCGCGCTATATTTGTTCGCTTTTTCAAGTAACTAGTATACATCCAAGTATCCAGATTGGTCGACTACGGAGCCCAGTTTGTGCGCTATATGTTTTTTTCTATTGTAAGTACCTGGTATGTAATTGCAACATTACTTACTTATATTTAACTGAATATAATATAGAAAATGAATTTAAAAAATAATTACCCAATACAAAACGAGATGTTGTTCACCAAAAAAACTGTTATGAATTTTTCGAGGCTCACGTTTAGAATACATTTATTGATGTAATTTTTCCATTATATTTCAATTTCTTTAAGGATACTAAACACTATTAGGTAGGTTTCGTAAGTAACTGAGTGATTGAGTATGTATGCATAAAAAGACACACACGCACTTTTCAAATGAATCTTCCCTCACAGCAATAGGATATACCGGGATATCTCATTTGATCCCATTTATCTCCCAGGTTGTCCCAAGGATATCCCAGGAATAACCCATCGGATATCCCGCAAGGCGGAAATTTGGATATCCCATGGATAACCCCAGGATAACCCTGGGGCGTTTACGGGATATTGAAATGTCCCAAGTAGGGTATAAATTAATTTTTTATATCCTATTTGGGACATTTGAATATCCCGTAAACGTCCCAGGGTTACCTTGGATATCCTGGGGTTATCCCTAAGATATCCAAATTTCCACCTTGCGGGATATCCGACGGGTTATCTTTGGGATATCCTTGGAATAACCTAGGAGATAATGGGATCAAATGGGATATCCCGGTATATCCTATTGCTGTGAGGTTTTTAAATAATTTAACCTTTCTTTAAATTAGTATAACTTTTAGTAAATTAACCCTTTTTTAAACACAGAACAGACACAAAATTACCCACAAAAAAGCACTTAATTTTCATTAATAAAACCTTATTAGTAACGCTCTTATTAAAGGAGTACCAATTTGAAATGTGGTACAAATTTTCGATCGAATAAGTTACTAATCTTAACTAAGATACGATGCCTCGTAAACAGCGGACGATGTACGACGTCTTCTGAACAGTGAAAGAGATACGACGTTTTTTGAACCGCGAGAAAGGCACGACGTCTCATTCATCTAATTCATTTAAAATTTATATTTTTGCTTACACTTTTCCTTTTCACTTTTACCATATCAGACCTTTGATCCCGCTAGTATACAGAGGTTAGAATCGAATAAATTCCGCTTAACTCGAACGGGATTTAGCCTGATAGTATACTAATAATAATACTATTATTAATAATTATTGGAGGTACCATAACTATGATTTAGCAGAAGCAGTATCGCATTTTAAGGCTACTTAATCAGCTTTCAATGATAAAAGGGATAATTTACTCGTTCAATCGATCGTTCCATTTAAGAACCTTTTAGTGAGCAATCCTCTTGAGTGTTATGGGTAACTTGCAAGCATAATTAAAATTTTTTTTATTTATCATTAGAAACGACCGATCCAAAGATCTGTCGTTTACGCAGGCACACGCAGTTACATATACAGCCATGAATTATCGTGTCACCGAAGAATAAAGTTGCGGATGTCACCGGAATTAAAAAGCCATTCGCAATCTTTTACCATTTAAGTATATTAACCTCAGCAACTCTGAATTTAGCATTTTAAGAACAAATTTCTATATTATTTAAGACCTCTCAACTGATTACAAAATTTACAATTTCATAAAAAAATTATGTTTGGTAACCTCAAGAAAATTTTTCACTGTTGCATATCACCCAGTTTTTCCAAGACATCAGCATTCAACCCATATTACTTGCGATATTGCAAGTCAGCGCTAGCGTGGCCCATCCTACATGAATATGACTGCCGCCCGGAGATCATAATAAACGTCAATTATCACACAAAAGAATGGAATCGCGAAGTCAAATGCCTCTTTGAGTTCCTGTCGCTATGAACTGATCGATAAATTCAAAAATCCGTAGGGTAAAAGGTGCCGGGATGAAGTGGGGAGAGAATAACAAAGCATAGAAGGAGCGAGAAAACTGGGGTCGTCAGAAACCTGGAGATATCGGGATACCATTTGGGTTGAGAGGTTTAAGGGGGGGGGGGGTAGAAAGGCAGAAGTAGATAGACGTGAACAGAAGAAAGTGTGAGAGGGCGCTAGGGGCGGGTCTAGTTCTCTCCTAATTTGACGCTTGCGATAGATTTAACAAGCTCGTCACGAAAGGGTCGGGTATGTCCGGGCACCTTGCCAGATGCGCTGGGCTCGTCCACGCCGCACAGTCGACACCATTATGTCCTGTATTTCAAACGGAATGCTCTCTCGGGACATTGGAACATGCTCGTCGTCAGGTGTACCCCCCTTTACCAGACTTGCATCGTTAGAAAGCTTTCTGGACCCTTTAATCCCCCCCCCCCTTTCACCCCATCGACTCTCAAAGCATCTACGCTGCGTCCGGGAAAAATCGGAGGAAAAATCTAAGGATCCTCGACTCCATGTGCATCGAATGGGAAGTCTTCAGAAGCTTCCTCTATCTCCAATTTTGAGTTTTTTCAAATTTCTCTGAATATTTGTGGAAGTCAAATTTTAATTATAGAACATACTATTGAAATTGAGCCTTCATGTGGTAGTATGTACTTCTTCATAGTATGTCGCACATTTTATCAATGCAGTCTGCAATATACTTTACAATTTATAATTAAAGCTTTACAAACAAGCCGCTTATCTGTTTAAACTACTTGTACATATTTCAATTGACTTAAAAAAATGTCACTAATTTCAGGAGATTTCATGAGAATTCCAGTGATGTTAAGTGACTTCATACTAATTCACATCACTAAATATTTCAGGAGATTTCACATGTACCTGAAGTTCTTAAAGTTCAGATGAACGAAATATTTTTTCCCATTTTTATTTTACTCATCAATATGGTTCCAACTGCAATTTAAAATATACATTATAATTCTATTTCAATAATAAATTATTTCCAATATAAATGACAAGACATTTGACCACTTTTTATAGTTTACATAGTTATCAGTAAAACAATTCGTTCATTTGAACGTTCAGAACTTCTAGCACATTGATTTCACGACAATGTTAGTAACTTCAAGAGAATTCAAGTGACTTCATATAAACTAAAATTATTTCAAGTAACTCCAGATGAATTCACTGACTTCAAAAAATCTCACTAAATTCACGAGACATCATTAATTTTATAGGAAGTGTCTATTCTTCTCACTGCTTACTAGGGTCGGTCGAGAAAAAATTGGGAATCGAAGGCCGCTTAGGACTGCAAAGTTTCATTTTTGGTCCCTTATTAACCCGTGGAAAATTTGGAATAGATCCAATTGATTTTAAATTATACATTTCGGGACCAATTTCCTCTTTGGGTCGATTGCTGAATTGTGTACTGGAAGATATTTGTTCTGTGGTTCGTTGAGCTGTGGAATATGGATTAGCTCTCAACCCTAGTAAAATAAAATCAATTTTCATAGGGCCCTCAACATCACTCTCTTCTGAGAAACTAGCCACCCTACCTTCATTACAGATTAATGGACTTAACATCCCCTTCGTCAAGTTAGTTTTGTTTCTGGGCCTGATACTAAATCGAACATTGTCATCGAAGAAGTTGATCTGTGAAATATCTAGGGAAACTTTTCGAATCCTTAAGCAACTGAATAGGAATGAAGAATCCCTTCGCACTTCTACTCGAATTCTCACCGTAAAAAACGTCATCTTTCCGATTTTCGATTACGGCTATTTAATATAGGAAGAAATTACTAAAAACTTAATTTAAAACTCGATCGTTCCCGCAATGCATGCATTATATTTATTTGCAATATCCCTAAGAGTGAACACATATATAACACAGTCCAGAGAAAAATCTGGATTTTTAATGTAGCAAAGAGAAGATCATTCTTTATATGTAACATGATGTATTCAATAATAAAAAATGAATATCTTTTCATAAAAAATGTAAACTTTAGCGTTTATTCATTATGAGAAGTGCTCGTCTTTGTAACAAATTACCGTATAGTTTAAGAAATGTTACCTCACTATATCACTTTAAAAACTGTATTTTTAAACGCCTATTTTAAATCAGTCATTCCACATTAGAATAAACCCATTTGTAGTACATATTTAGATTCACTTTAAAATATATGCTGTAAAATCTGACTTACTATACTAATCTACTCTTGCTTGTTATTTACTTAATCTCAATCATATTATTTTTGAAGAATATTCTCTTCGTGGTTTGGTTCTCCTTCGATATAGATTCTACGGTTCTGGACTACCAGCAATATATTTTATTTCATTTCATCTTATTTCTCCTTTGCAACTCTTTACTAATTCTATCATAGATTTGAAATTCATCAATTAGTGCATGTATTTAATTATATTTTTTTATTCTCATCATAAAAATTATTAGATTTTTATAAAATTTGTAAAAAATTAATAGCCATTAGAACATAAAGCATTCTTCCTTATAACACGTTGCATCATATTAAATAAGTAATTCAGTTTCCCATTAACTCTTACACTCGCTTTACTATTAGCATATTTTGTTTATATTGCCTGTAGAAGCATTCCATTGACTTCGTACTCTTTTAGAAATTCCCGAAGTTTACTTCATTCCACCTTGTCAAACGCTTTTTCTGGGTCAACAAATGCTCAGAAAACTTTTGTCCTCACTCTTAGACTTTTTTCTATGATTTCTCTTAAGGAGATACCATCGCTACAAGAATTTTCATTACCATTTCAACCAAACTTTCACGATATCTAAATATGATCATCAAAAGTACTCAGTTAAAATCCCAGAAGCCTAGGTTACTTTATAAATAAATGATTACTTAGTGGGCACAAAACTATGAAAACCCCAAGAACATCTTTGGAACGTTTCTAGGAAGTCCTATGTCAGGCCAATCAACGTCTTCAAGACGTCCAATATCCTAAAGATGACCTAAGGACGTCTTAAAGACATGGTCGTTCTCGGGACATCTTTTGTACTGACATTAGACGTTTTAAGAGCATCCGTAGGATGATTAAAAGCCATGTTATAAAAGACGTCTTAGGGATGTCCCAAAGACGTCTCCAGGACATCCTTAACTTTTTGCCCACTGGTAACGTTTTTAATTTCGTCATATTTAACTTTGCGTCTTATGAGAGATGGCGTTTTTAAGCTCTTTACTGAGTGATATCTAAGTAACAACCATTAAGATATTATTGATAATTTTTTTAATGAAAAACAAGTATTTTAAAATTGAGGTGCAAAAATAATATTAATCATTTGGTTCCTGCATACACATGAAAAAAAAATTAATCACGAAACTTGCGCTTCTGAACGTTGACTATCGCATTCTGGCAACATCGCGAGGCTCGACCAATGTAGATCTGTCAGTCGTCGATTCATGTCGCCGATTCATGGGGTTTGTTCCTCACCACCTCACCGCCAGCCCTAAAACCGACACGGTATCAAAGTTTGACTGTCGTTAAACTTTTACCCAAATAACTGAATTTCCAACAAAGAAGAATCTTCATCTAAGAAGATCAATTTTTCAACAAAATAATTAAATTTTGAACCAAATAATAGAATTTTTTAATAAAACAAAATGAATTTGGAACGAAAAATAAAATAGCAGACTTTAAAACCAAAAGGAAGTAACTTTTTACCAAAAACAGTTTGATTTTCTTATTGGCAACCACATATGTTTGATACATATAGAATTCTTTTTTTTTAAGTCTTCTAGAAGAGTTTACCCAAAAACTAATTTTTCTCTATTTATTTTATATGGGAATTTTAATTTCCCGGCAAAACTTGTTAAAATACCAACTTCGAAGACACAAATTATTGTACATTTTTTGCGTATTTGGAAACAAATGGGGGGTGTGGCTGCCCTACAGGACAAAAACAAATTTTCTAATACATTTTTGAATCACCGTGTGGCATGTTATTTAGAGACATGGAAGTCCTTAAATACAAGGTGGGTGTTATAACAAATATTGGACTGTAATATGTACTATCAGAGAGGCATTATTATTATTTAATTGTTTCTGACGTATTATATTTTATATCAAAAACTTGACAAAAACTTGTTGAGTATGTTTTAAAATTCAAATAAAAACATACAGTCCGCTCTCTTAAGAATACCGTCCTGAATAGTGCCGTTTCTCCTCAATATTGCTCCAACTCATCCCTTACCATCGCGCTATCGCTTCGAATGCCGGCATTTCAATCCAGTCTCTCTGAATAGTGCCACTCAAATATGTGTACGAAAATAGAGTGTGTACCGCATTGATGCTTTATAATACAAATAATAATTAATCAAATACTTACCAAATCAATGTTTGTACAAAATCGATTTGTTTTTGGCGACTTAAAACCGACAAAAAACATCCAAACATATACACTCCGTACTTTAAGCGAAAAAAAGAAAAATGATGACCGGCACTATTCAGAGAGGGAGCAGGCGCGAATTGGATGGTGCTCGCGTGTTCCAAGAGAAGCTGAATTTCACGAAAAAACTCCCCTGCCAGCCCATATCCGGCACTATTTAGAGAGCGGGCTGTATTCCAGAAAATTAGTTTAAACCCCGGAGTAGCGTTGTAAACTCAGCGTTTGTCACCATATAAAAAATAAGAATAAGGTATATTGTAATTTCTTAAAGAGGTTCCCAGTATTAATGATAATATTTTCATATGCATTAAGAAATATGGCTGATGCAATATATCTTATACTTTGTGTAAGATTGCAGCTTCCTGTGAAGCTAACTCTACTGTCCATTTGTTGAAAAAAATACAGGCAACAACATTATTGTTTAGCAGCTTAATTTGTTGTAAGTTAGCACTAATTCTTGCATAGTGCCCATGTCAATCTAACAAAGAGGAACATCCAGCTGCACAGTCTTTTTTATCGCTAAAAGTTTCCGAAATAGACAATATTCACGAAAATCCCAAAAATTTTACTCCCTCCCCCTCGGTAAATATTTATCAAAATGACACACATTTATTCTCATAAACTACTCTCCAATAAGCACAACACCTTGCTTAAGTTTGACTTACTATAATAATGCTAGTTTTGATAATAATCTATTAAACGAAATTTTCAAGGCTCCCGTTCTTCGATCATTTATAACTGACTGCACTGAGAAAAAAGGATTTTACATTTTATGAACTTGGAATTTAAAAGTTAGAACAGCAATTAAGAGAATCATAAGCATTAAAATTCAGATAATAATTTTTATAATCCAAGCTTTTCAAAATTAATATCCAGATTCGTAGTTTCTTAATGTGTTAAACGGCCTCAAGTCTTTAAATGCCTTCGATCGGAGTAAAGACACGAAGAGTGAGCAGTGGTTGTAAATTGTCTTAGTAACCGAGCGAGTGAAATTCCCAGCGCGCTTCAGAGTTTCGAGAGAGTCGTGGCACGAAGAAGCTTAGAGTAGGACTGCAAGGATTCAGATGCGTGTTTAAGAAAGGTAGGAAACGAGGATGATAAAAGGAAAGAGAGGGATGCTTAGAAAGTTGTGTGTGTGCGTGTGTGTGC
The DNA here is from genome assembly GCF_010883055.1 of Belonocnema kinseyi. NCBI lineage: Eukaryota > Metazoa > Arthropoda > Insecta > Hymenoptera > Cynipidae > Belonocnema > Belonocnema kinseyi. The sequence goes on from NC_046664.1 coordinate 100,302,363, forward strand.
GTGTGTGTGAGTGTGTTTGTGGCAGGATAAAAGAGTGAGAAAGTCGATCGACGAGTGGAAGAGAAAAAGAGAGAAGAACTCGAAGAGCACTTCTAGCTCTACTAGGCGTTTCACATGGCAATCCTCTCATGAATAACCTCAGAGGACCGCAAACACGAGTCAGTACTGCTAGTCTTGAACACGTTATCACACGCACTTACGCATTCAGAGACTCGAATGTGAATTCACACAAATCCAAGGTGGAGTAAGACGTATCGCTTCACGCTACTGACAAGCGCCTACCTTCGCTGCAAGATCTCTCTTCTGCTACAGCTCCAATGTCGAAGCTGAGGCTTAGTGACAGGCTTACTTTCGCTGGCGAATAATGTAATTAAAGATGCCATTGGCTGCCAATAACTTTAATGGAACTCACCTGTCAGTGATCACAAACTTAATTATCACATTCAAGAGAATTGATTCATCATTTACCTAAAAATTTAATATTTTTTTAATTTGGTGGTTAAATTTGTTTCTCGAAACTAGCGTGCAGTTATTTTCTATTTCACATATTTGTTTCTAAATAATTCTTATGAACTATCAAAAAGAGCACGCTACGCGCGCTTATTATATTTTTCTCGCTTTGAAAGCCTAATTATCAAATTAAAATATGTTTACTTAGATTTAAATTACTATACAATATAATTAGTAATCGTCAATTAAAATAAATATTAAAATAGCTACATTGGCTTTCATAAATTAAACATTTTAGTTTTAATGTTAATGCAAATTTAATAATAATTGTTTGATTTTGATTGTTTTTAGTTCAAACAAAAATTAGTCCAAAAATTTTCGAAGCCAAGAAGACTTCAATTTGAAAGATGTACAAATAAAATATTTTAAACTTTGATTAGTTTTAATTGAGAAGTCGTCAATTTTATAGGTGGGTAACTAACAATGTCTAATTTAAAACAATCAAAGGTTATGGTTTCCAATTATAAATTTTATAAACTGAAGAAATTTCGAATGTAAAGCATCAAGATTAGAGATTTTTTCAATGCTGAAGTTGAAATTTGGATTGGTTTACACTGTACACTTTTCAAATTAAAAGCTCCTAAAATTTAAATATTTATATTTTAGTGTATTATTTTAAAGATCAAAGATCAAGTTATCAATTATCAATATTCCAAACAGAACAATTTCCGAACTCTTTAATTCTAAAGATTTTCAACTCAATGTTCTAAAATTTAATTCAAATTAATCAAATTTAAATGGGAAGTATCAACGTGTATCAAAATTTCGGTAAAAAATTACCACTTTTGCAGCTCCCCCACTGTCATTTAAATTTAGAAAATTTGACTTCTTTGAAAAACAAAAGACAAATTTTTAATTCTAAATCTTCTAAATTGTAGAAATCTTGTATAGAGAACATCAAAAGTACAGAATTTTGAGCTGTACAACTAAAATCTTGCTAATTTTTAAATGGGAAATGTTTAAAATTATTTTTCAAAAAATTGAAAAAACTCTAGAATTTTAAAGATTTACGATTCGAATTTGTATCACTTTGAACAGTGACCATTGAAACCCCTAAAGTTAAATATTCTTGAATTTCTATAAAAAATCCTTTGATTCTAAAGATTTATAATTCCAAGTATTGCAAGTTTTAAAAGTTGCAATTGAGAATTCTGGAAATTTTAAATGTATTCAGATTTTTAATTTATTAAAAAATTTTTCAATCTGAACAATTTGTAATAAAAAACACTTCAATATATAATATGTTAAATAGAAAATGATCCAATTTTGAAAGATTTTTGAAATGCGTCAATTTTAAAAATGAAAACTTATTCAATTATAGGAGCTTCAAAGTTTGATTTTGCACAGTATTTCATTTTCATTTTATTGAGTATTTTTATTTTAAAGTTATTTATGCTTAAAGAGAAAAAGTTGTGAAATACTTTAAATATATCGACAATATGCTTTAAAAATTAATATTTAATATAAGCCGGAATACGCTAAAAAATATTAATTTTTTTGGAAGTTACCCACGGTATGCCTCGACTGTCTTCAATCCAAAAGGGCTGGAATTTATCAGTTTTTTTCTAAATATACTCCTGGGATGCCCCACGATCATTTTGAGCCAAAAAAAAATCGTTTGGGCCGTTCTTGAGAAAACTCTTTTTTTGATTTTTTTGAAGAGATTAATCAACATATTTTAATAAAAATAAGTTGACCGTGGAATTTTATTGGCTCGAACCATTCAGTCTGGCATCTGAAAAAGGGCTGCAGTTGCTAGACATCTTACAAGAACTGTTATCCTTATACAGGGATTAAAGTGTTTGCAGTTTTCTGCAAAATGAAAGAAATCGAATGTCCGATCTCTTAAATTTTGGGAGTTATGGGGATAAGAAGTCGATCTTGAGCGAATAACTTGAATGAAAAAATATATTTACATAGTTTTGGGGAAATAACTTATTTCCTATGCATATCTGGTAAAAACTGCTAAATAATTAATTGAAGAAGACATGATTTTGAGCAGATCTAAAAAAAGCATTGCTCTAACTCTTAAAGAACCAAAATTAAGGCTATTTGAATGACCCTTTTTTTATGAAATTTTGTTTAACATGAATTTTATAAATTAAATTTCTTATTTTTCAAAAGAACTCATTTCCCCAGCATTTTAGGTGAAATTTGCCAGTAAGGTATTTAAAAATTACTTAATTTTGAGTTAATCTAAAAGGATAACAATGCTCTAGCTGCAACTGATCCAAAATTATGGCCTTCTAAATATGGTCTTTTTTTATGAAATTTTGTTTAACATCAATTTTTTAAATAAAATTTATTAATTTCTAAAATGATTAATTTCCCGAGCAATAGCAAGGTTTCTTTTTTCAAATTTACTTAAAATCAAGTCTTCTTCAATTAGTTATTTAGAAGTTCTTACTAGATATGCATATAGGAAATAAGTTATTTCCTAAAAACTGTATACATATTTTTTTTTCATTCAAATTATTCACTTAAAACGACTCCTTATCACTATAACCCCCAAACTTTCATAAAATCTTTACTTGCTAAATTAAAGCTATTTCGTACATTATGGATTTCTGTTTAAAATAGGGCATAAATGTTACATAAAATATATTTTATTTTGTGTATAGAGTTCGATTTTATACTCGATTCATGCATAAACTTTCGCTCAGTTTATTTTGACAAGTAAGCTTTATAGTGTGTCGATACGTATGTAACTTAAACAAGAATGTTGTTTATTTGAAAATCTCATTTTAAAAATATACCACATAAAAATCGTCTCTATTTATTTAGCATAGGTTTATCTGGAAAAGAGCGTGTGACTAGGGGGGCAACAATAACGGGTGATAGTCGTGTTAAATGGTGTGTAATCAATTAGAAAGGCTTAGTAACGGAGGGTGGTTTTCAGTAAGGGTTAAATGGTAGGATAAGGGGAATGACGATTAGCTGGCAAGGCACTTTCATAGTAGTTCATGACTGCTATCGAGTGGCTCAAGAAAAAAAATATGGCGTCATGATGGGATGAGGGGAAAATAGTAAAGGGAATGGATAGATCTATACAACAATAGAGATGGAAAGCGACGTGCAAAGCGTTCTTTCACATGCTAATCCGCGAGGCTCGCTATACGTTCATGAATACCTTCGGTCAAAGCCCAACTCTAGGTTCACTGCAGTATAAGGTGCAGGTTCTCTCGCTCTCTCTGCCTCTCTCTCTCTCCCTCTCTCCAGTTTTCTAGCTCTCTTTCTCTCTTTTCGGAAACCTCTCTAAAGTTCCCTTCTTCATTTCTCCAAGAGTCTCCAGCAAGAAAGCTTCTGGAGAAATGGCGGCGCTTTGTGTTTCGAATTTGTGCAGCGCCGCTTGCCGTGTTCCTTTACGAGGGGTGATAAGTCAGGAGTGTCCTTCTTCTTCCACATTTTGCTTCCTTCTTCCGCTCAAAATCTATCCGTCTTCATGTCTCATTTTCGATATCTCTTTCTCTCTATCCATCTCTTCGGTCCTTAGAAATACCGCGTGTGCCCCTGGAAATTACGCGAGCGTATCAACTTCTGGACGTCTACGTTGAATCATGCTTTAACTACCTCAAATAAATTTTCTTTTTTAGAATTCCTGGATAATTGCTAAGTATTTCTAAACAAATTAAGCAATCTTATATTTGATACAAGTTCAGGACCTTCTAATCATTTTCTTTATACATCGACTTCTAAAAAATAGTTTCTAAAATCTCTAAAGGGTTTATTTGTATGTATGAAGAGATGACCCTGCAATTGGTATTACACTAACACGATGATTTTCCTGCAGAATAATAAGCTTTTATACTCTATCATTTTGAAATTATACAATTTTGTATGTAAATCTAATTCCACGCTTCTCGAACACAGTTTAAAAAGGTTGCCATTCTTTAAACCTTTAGCCATTGGATCTAATTCTTTGACGTTTTGTACAATCTTATACTACTGAAACTTTCTTTAACAAATGATTCCGCAAAAAGGACCAGGAATTTGGGGTCAGGTTACTTTCAGAGAAATACCAAACCTTTCCCATTGAAAAAGAGGAAACTGGCTAGGTCGGCAATTGATTAAAGAGAGTTAAGCTCACGTTGCGGAGTGGAAAGCTCGAGTGTTCCTCGGTAAATAAATAAAAATAAAAAACAAAGCCAGCTAAAAGTAAAAACGTCCGGATCCAAAACTTTTTTTTCTCTCCACCACATACTCGAAAAACGCTGCGGTCGTTCAATTTCGTACCGCAGGCACCGCGGTAATTGTGACCATGCTCGGCTTGCTCGTTTCGGAGAATTTAGTTTCTGGTTCGCGGTATGGAGTTCGTGAAACTGGTGACTAGGAAGAGGAGGTGTTGGGAATGCGTTGCTTGTAGAGGTTCTGTGAGTTCTGCTACTGCAGGTTTCGTATTGGTGGACGGTGTAAAAGGGATGGTGATCCCATGTGCTGCACTCCCATGCATAGAGAGGGCTCATGTTTCCCTAATGCAGCCCGATAAATATTTAAGCATAACGTAATCGGTCGGATTATACTGAGCGCGCAACCGTAACGCGCTTCGATGTCCTTTCGCGGCTCGGAAATGGCACCTTTCGTAATCCCCCACGAAGCCGCTTGACGATTATACCCATGATAAGAGGATAAAAGGCGCTACACGGAGCAGCAAATATTGAGCACATACGATGCTGCATACAAACTCAACCACTTCACATGCACCCAATTATATCCTACATGTCGCATCTATAAAAAAAATTCAACCCGTTTATATCCCCTAAGGATGTATTGAATTGCTAAACATGCACCAAATTAAATATCCTTTATCTCAATATGCTCACAGTATCTCAGTCTTCATATCATCTCAATATTTCCTCTATTCCAGTTCCAGAATTTCCCAACCGACATTTACTAACATCTAAGAACGGCGACATGAGACTTTTTCGCATTTTTCAGTTTATTTGGAAAAAAAATGAAGCTAATTAACTTAGTCACGCTTTTCTCAGAAGTTCACTTGGGTAATAATTAATTTTTGGTTTTGGAATTTCAACTATATGGCTTAAAATTATTATTTCTTAGTTGAAAACGATATATTTGTTAATAATTCAACTTTTGAGGCTGTTAATTCAACTGGCTTCTAAAACATTCGTCTTGTTGGCTTGAAAATTCAATTATTATTTGGCTGAAAATGCAACTGTTCTTGATTCAAGTTCATTTCTTTTATTTGGAAATTTCATCATCTAGTTAAAAATCAATTACTTTCTTTAAAAACAATCTTTTTTGCATAAAATTCAGCTGGCTTCTAAAAAATAGTCTTCTTGGCCAGAAAGTGTGGGTTGAAAGGTCTCAACTATTTGATCGCAAATCCAATTGTTAGGTTGAAATTCAATTATAATTTGTTGAATTCAACCAATTGATAGAAAATTAATCTTTCGCTCTTTAAACTCAACTGTTTTTCAAACTATGCGATTTCTTAATTTAAAAATCAACTTCCTTATTACAAATTAATTTTTTAGTTTAAAAATTCAATATTTTGTGAAAAATTTAATATATTTTGACTTGAAATCCTAGAAATTTATAGTGTTTCATATTGAATTCAATATTATGCCAATGTGTATTTTGACCAAAAAAAAGTTGAATAATTTCTCATTCAAATTATACAGTCTCAAATTTAAAGCCTTAATTGTTAAGTAATTTCAAGTTTCAAATGTTAAAAATCAATGTTACTGATGTTTCAAATTAGTGCAAAATAAAGACTTGTCTCATTTGAGAATAATCCAAGTTGACAAGGTTGGGTTTCTGAACAAATAAATGTATGATTTCAGTCATTTAGTGCCTGGTACTGCTTTTTTCATTATCTTTAAAAAGATGCGACTTTTTCGAAATTCTATGCGACGATCCGACCCCTAAGGATTGTACCATGCTTATTTATATTCCCTTCTTTCTGGAAGGACCGTTTTTTCTTTACAAATAATTCACAATAAAAATTTAATTTCACAACTTTTATTCAAAAAAGTCTTTGAATTGTGTAAAAGTATTTCCGTCAAAAGTGAACGAACTCATCATTTACTTAAAAACTCTCATCGGAAGAACTGATTTCCAAAATTAAGTGTTTGACAATACAAAAATTTGTCTAACCCAACAAGAAGGATTTGGTATATAAGAAACATATCCGATCAAGTCTTATAAAAAATAGGATTGTTTTATTTCCCTTATGTTCATTATATCTGACAAATCTGAGAATGTCTCGATAAAATGTAACACCTTCATACACTTTAGTAATTTACTACTAACATTTTCTATACCTTTT
>NC_046664.1:100309261-100331207 GCF_010883055.1 Belonocnema kinseyi
TAATCAATATCAGTTTTTATAATGAAAAAAATGAAGAACCCAGCTAATTAAAACGAAACTTTTTTTGAAGGAATAGGCGTAAAATACTCCCGATGCATTTTGTAACCTGCTAATATAAAAAAGGGACCCCATCAACCTAAATCCCGCCGCCCTCGAGAAAATCTTAGTCATTGACAACACAACTCAATCAGTATAAAGGGTTCTAAAGGAAAATCATATGATATTCATGGAAGCCTTTATAATCAGTTTAATAGAGAGCAATTTGTACCAACGTCAACATTTCTTCAAAAATCGGATTAACTGTTTTATAAGTTCGAGGGGAAAGATTCTTGTAGAAGCATTTGGTAGCCTTCAGAGTAGATGCGAAGAGGGTTATATACATATATGAAATTGTAGATATATATGGAATAAATTCGTCCAAAGCGCCAGAAGGTACAGAGCGGTTAGCCAATTTTACGCTCGCCCAGTTACAAAAATCATTCACGCTTAAATGCTCTCGCATTCCCCAAAGTCCCATGTCGAACCATGGCTGTAATACCCCTTGACCACTGGACCACCACCATCCTCTTGCTCTCGCCCTCACATCCCAGGTGCCACACGGGACACCTAGGATCGAATCAGACAGGAGTGTTTATGGAATTAGCGCTACATTTTTCTGCTATCCTACTTTACATAATAGTATTTTGTTTTTCGATTTTTCAAAATTGGGTTCCTATAAAGCTTCTATAAATGTAATTTTTACATTTTAAAGGTTTCTTTTTTGCTACTCATTCAGGGTAATTATGTTATAATTCTGTTTCATTTATAAATAAAATCGGCTTTTTTTCAAATACAACGAACCAAATAACCTGCGCAATATGCGCTTAATGATTCTCCTTTTTCTTGTTGCTTTATGATAAATATTTTTTCATATTAAAAAAATTATTCCTAAGTATTAAATGAATAATGAATAACAATTTTAAATATTTTGAAATACTTGCAAATGTTCAAAATTCTATTATGAATTGAGAGATAATATAAGCTCTTTGTTTTCCATGATTTTGTTAAAGTTTTCTATAATTATTTTTAATCCTTGGAAATCCTCCGAAATTCTTAAAAAATTTAAGAAATTCCATGAAACCACTAGAAACCTCTCGAAATATATTGAAATCTTGTGATCTCTTTTGAAATCCCTTAAAATCTTTTCAATCATTTGAAATCCCTTGAAATCCTTTCAAGTTTTATATTATCCAGGGAAAATTGTTAAAAATCATTAAAAACTTTAACAAAATCTTTAATATCCTTATAAATCCCATAAAGTTTTTTAAAATAAATTAATTTAAATCCATGAAAATGACGTGATATTCTATCAAATCCTTTTATGGGCCATCAAATCTCAAAATATATTTGAAAATGCCTTAAAATATTCTTGAATAGATTAAAATCCTTAGAAACTCAGCGAGATCCCTTGAAATCGTTTAAAATTACTCCAAATAGTTAGAAAACGCTTAAAGTCACATGAAATTATTTATAATTACTTAAATTATTCTTGAAATTCCTCTAAATTCCATTAAATCTATTGACGTCACTTAAAAATATGATAAACTAAAAATATTTCGACACGCGTAAATCTTTATAAAACTTTGAAACCCTAACATCTGGTGTACATTCCAGACTTTGACCTTTCTAGGGTTTAAATATTGCAATTTAAAATTTCAATAATCAAAAATGTTAAAATTACTTAAAATCTTCCGAATTCCAATGAAATCTATTAAAATTTGTTGCAATCGCTAGAAATCTTCTTGACGTCCTGTGGCATTTTTTAAAACCACTCGATACTTAAAACATTTGGAAATCTTCTAATATCACACGCCATATTTTGTAACCTGTTGAAAACTTTTACAAAATCATTCAGATTTCTTTAAATCTTTAAAATGCTCTAAAGTTCTTCACAGTCTAATAAGTGCAATAGTGGAGAATGTGAAAGTATGAAGTGCACAGGAGTGGTATGACGAGTGAAGTTTTGGTCTGGAGATCCGCGCAAATCTGAAAATCATGAATTCATCGAGAAGCTATAGGCAATTGGTAAAAGGCCAGGAGATTTATATTAAAGTGTGATTCATAATGGAGCGCCATCGATCAAAGAGACTGTTAGGTGTAACATAACCTGACCACATGCAATCTTCGCAGCCGGTATCGCGAAATCGGGATGCTAATTTTTTGTTTTAAATTATAAATCACAATAACTTTTATTTGTATAGCACGTGCTCCCGACTGGCGATCCTCACGTTAAGCTGAGAGTTGAAGTAAAAAGATACTAAAGGGGCTAGTACACAAATACAGACTCTTTTTCAACAATTATTTTTTGGTAGTAGACTTTATTATATAAAAGTGGATTTCTCAGCATATTATAGTGCATATTTTTAAATGTAAAAAAATTGTTTAAATCTTTTTTCATGACTTCCCGCGGAGATACGCCAGCCCGAAAAAAATCGATTTTCATTCGGCGGCCACGATAACTCCACTTTGGCTTATCCGAAACACAAAATCCAAAAAGATTCTTAAAAAGCACATGCGTGGGTATCGGATGAACCTCAATTATTAAGAAATATTGAAAAATGAATTAATGGTAGAAGTTTTTGTGTTTTTGACTATTTTTTGCAACGTAAAGTATTTTAAAAAGTTGTTAAATGTTAATGAAAAATTATGAGCGAGGGTCATACAATAGCGATACACCTTATCAAAATTTCATCCAAGTTTGAGACAATCCGGCCTTGTAGATCGGCCGGAATCGTGGCCGCCAGCTTAAAAAACACTGTTTCGAGAAAAACGCGTTCAAAATTTAACCCTTCGAAGCACAGCGTATTATATATCATACACAGAATAAATGTAGTTATAGGCAGTTTATGGGGACTCGAACAGTGAAACTCGGTAATCTTGGGTTTTCGGGAACGCTGAAAACGAACCCGACGTCAAAATTGCAAAATTCAAAACGGCGGATGCAATATGCAGACGAAATATATTTAAATTGATCCGATATGCTACATGTTTGCTACTCGGGGGTTTTCAGGGTCGCTGAAAACGAATCGAACCTCAGAATTGAAAAATTCAAAATGGTGGACGAATATATGAAAATTGATCCGATTTGCTTGATGTTTGCTATTCGGGGGTTTTCAGGGTCGCTGAAAACGGATCCAAATGACTAAAAAACCCGCAGTAATACTACCGGATAAGTACTAAAGACCGACCTTACATTAAAAGTTCGTTCATGCACACCGTGCGATACGAGCGGTTCGGGGGGCCTCGCGGCGTATTTCGGTTTTCAGATACTTTAAGCACGCTTTGAGACAAATGTTGGTTTCTATACTATTTTTAGATGTATATAGTGACCAAAAATGAAAAAAAAAATTTTTTGGATTTTTTGAAAAAATATTTGTGTACTAACCCCTTAATCAAAGAAGAGAGAAAACAATTAAATGTGAAAGAGACGAAAACAAAATTAAATAAAAAAATTTTACGTATCATTTTCATGTATGACAGTTGCTCCCAGTGGGATCCAACGGTGAGCGGTTGTGATTTAACCTTTTTTTTAATTATATATATATATTTATTATATGGAAGAGGAATTGAAGAATTTCAATCAACACATACATTAAATGTGAGAATCATTTTGCTCGTGCTTTACATTTCTGCATATATACAGACAACAAAAGTACCATGAAAAAGTATTTTGTTATGCAGAGAAAACAAATAATTTTGATCGTTTATATCACTCCCAGTACTCGCTATTGTGTTATTCCGATATTTACCTACAATGTGTAATGAATGATTGTACATTCACTGACATTTTAGTTTTTTTGTTGGGCTTTTCATGAAAATAAACATTTAAAAGTGTATCTTCCGACTGAACTGACAAAAAAATGGATAATAGACATTTTTCAATACCGTAAATTTTTCATCAAAAGGCTCTAATTAAATTCTGAAATCTGTATAGCACTTCTACAGAAATTAAAACACGAGATAATAAATCATAAGATAGTAAAAAAAAGTTGTGAAGTTATGAGACTAATCATTTTAAAGCTTTTTTTTCTGAACGAAAAGAATTAAATTAGATTTAAAAGTTTTATTTCTAGCATAAAATCATGTGGAGTTATTGTTCATGAAATATTTTCCCTTCATATCATGAATCATGATTATGCAGCCGTAACCCTAACATGAAGGTATATCATTGTTTTTAATTCTAACGTGAGGATATGATTTTAGTATTCGCTATTCAAATAGCTCTTTTGTTCTACGAAAGCTCATTTTTGAAAAGATGACCGACTCTGATTTTTCACATTTTTGCTCAGTGCTTTTGAAAGCGTTGATGAACACATACACCATGCAGTATAATTAGCCTGCTCGGCGTTGATTATCCAGTATTTCACGTTATCTCTGCGTCGTTTCAGTCGCGCCAAGTTTAGGATAAAAACATTAGGATAAAACATAGCTGGCCTTATTTTTTAAGCAAATAATCACAACAGTAGGGAAATTCAGTCCAGCGAATGAATTACTGAAATTATATGGGAAGCAAAAATTATTTTTGTACGTATTATGCAACATGCCAGGTCGATCATCGACCCTTGAAGACATTTTTCACGAAAGAGTTTTTGCTCCACAGTGCTGTAATAACGCAGTTTTTACCAATTCTTATCAATTTTGAAGCCCCAAAATGATCAAAGTTTGGATTTTTCCTGGACTAGTTACTGGAGGAAAAGTGGCATAACTTTTTCTTAAATTATATTTACCGTGTGCAGTTTGCAGAGATTTATGGATGTATTGTGTTCACTCGAAAAAAGAATTTGAGAATAAAAATCAGAGTTGATATATAAAAGAAATTGAAATTAATGAATTTTGAACATTTGAACTACTTTTCAAGTATTTTGGGATTGTTGAAGAAGGCTATAAGTAAGTTTAAAATAAACACATGTCAAGAATTTCTAAATGTATCAATTAATTGAAAAAGGTATTTAAAAAGGTGCAAGAAATAGATTAGATATTATTTAATATAATTCAGTAACATTTCTTTATTGTTGGCTAATAAAGCCAATAATGGACTAACGAACCCTTCAGTAACGGCCCTCTCTGTCTAGTTATTGCTTGAGAATATTATATATTAAATAAATATTAATCTTATCTCTTAGATTAAGCTTCTGAATATATAAGGTTTAATATCATTTAAAAAATTATGGTTAATAGTAAAAATGATGTGGATTACTTATGATAATTTTGCAAGATTACATTTTCGCATACATTTTGATAAAATTGCGGAACGTTTGTATTAGGAAATTTTTAATTTCTATGATAAAAAATATTAAATTCTTAAATGAATGTTTAAATTAAGAGGCTATCAATTTTGTACAAAAATTTAAAAATCTGAAATTTTTCCATATTTCAAAATTATTTAACCTTACACCACTGTACTTTTCCCTTTCTTTATAGGGCAACTTGAATAATTTTGTCGTAACTTTTTTGTTGCAGGTAAGCAAAGCACGACTCGAGAATACAGATACTTTCGTCGAGTCATCATGTGTGGTAAGGTAGTTAATTGCATGCATGAAAACGAAACTCACTATTTTCCCCTCCGGTTTCCTCGTTTTCCAGGGAACCGCGAATCGGAGTATCGAGTAACACGGGTCTTCCTTTTATTATTTTTTCTCTTGCCGCCAAGAGATATCGCTATTTCAAATGGAATCTTTATTTCTAGCTCTAACGCGATTCTAAATACAGGATATAAAATCTAAAATTCGCGTTATAATCCTCTAAATAAAAGATAAGTGAAAAAGTTAAAACTCGTCACATAAAAGGGGTTTTTTTATTTTTATATGCTCAGTTATCGTGAATGCAAACATGTGCTGATATCGCGTTACACATAACCTTTACGTGGAGTTCACCTTACACCCTCCCAACCCAATGCGGATCGTGCTTAACGGTCCGTAATGTCGTAAATTGATAGTAAATGTCACATCTGGATTGCAGAATGAAAATGTCGTTTCTGCGGAAAGCTTCTCTTCGCTAGTATATTACTTCGTATAGCTTTCGCGAGGGAATTTAAAGAATTTTCTAAAAAATGACATTCATACAAGTCAATCGTAGGGTAATGAAAATAACAGAAGCGAAGATTTGGGGAGTCCAAAGTGGGTTTATGCCAGGAAGATAATGCACGGATCAAATACTTAGCTTAAGGCAAACAACAACAAAAAGTTTGAGAGTAGGAAAAACAGTTTTCTGTGTATTTGTTGGCCTAGAAAAAGCTTTTGACAAGGTAGATAGAAGTAAACTTTGGGAAATCCTGAAAAGTATGGAGTCCATGGATGGTTCCTCCACGCTATAAAAACAATATACACGGGTAGAAAGCGAGTATAAGGGTAAATGGGAAATAGAGCGACTATTTCGATATTATTCAAGGAGTTACACAAAGAAGCATTATGTCTTCATGGTTATTTATATTATTTATGGACAAGTGTTTAAGAATGGCTCTTTTGACGAAGAGGGTGTGGATCTCGAAACAGTAAGGGTACGTGGGTTAGTGTTCGCAGATGATAAGGTTGTTATGGCAGAGTTCATCGAAGACTTACAAAGAATGGTGAATAAACTAGATGCAAGCATGAAGAGCATGGACCTCAAAATTACTATTACACCATTAAGCCATTTCCCTTTTGGGACAGGCGTGACTCACTCGGTAGGGGAAAGGAGTAGTGTGTGGAAGGGATAGAGATTTTTCAGATTGATCCAGAATTCTCGTGCTATTTAAGTAAATAACACGTTCGTTCCGCAACACTGCTCCGACCCAGGCTGCTGATCAATCTCTCTTGCAATCACCTCAAGCGAAGAACATCACGAAGTCGTTATGTAAGGTTCCCCACTTGGGTCCGTTAGTAGCCAAGGTTTTTGTTTCAGGCGTCATTCACTCTACTGACAGTCTTTTTATTGACTATTTTCCGCCATACTTTCCTGTCCTGGCATACTTCTCTAGCTTCTTTTGTGTCCAGAACGCAAATAAAACAAAAACTATGGTGTTCGAAGGAAACAGTGAGAAAACACTATGCAATATTTTATTAAATGATGAGAGAATTGAACAAATTGATAAGTTCGTATACATTGGTAGCTTATTTACTAGGGACGGGAAGATAGATGAGGAATTAGATAGATGCATAAACGAAGGTAAGAAGGTTATTGGTAGTATCAGAAGTAAAAGTATATCAAATAAAGCTAAAATGGCAATACATAATTCTATTTTTGTACCGACTGTACTATACCCATAATATGCGGAAAAACTCTGATGGACAAAGTAAGTGACGAGATACTTCTAAAAGAATGTGGTGCAGAAGAGACGCTAGTAGGCACATGGGAAAGAGATTGGTTAATATGGTTCGGGCATGTTGAGAGAATGCCAAATGAACGACTAGCGAAACAAGTGTGTTAAGGTAAAGTAAATGGCAGCGTGCTCAAAGGTAGACCGTGGAAACAATGGTTAGAATGTGTGAATGAGACCCTAGTTAGAAGAGACATAAGAAGCCACAGAAACATGAGAGTCTGCATGAAAAAATGCTTAGACATAAAAGAAGCTAGAGAATTATGCCAGGATAGAAAAGTATGGCGGTAAATAGTTAATAAAAAGATTGTCAGTAGAGTGAGTGACGCCTGAAACAAAAGACCTTGGCCACTAATGGACCCAAGTAGGGAACCTTACATAACGTTTTCGTGAGGATCTTCACTTGGGGTGATTGCTAGAGAGATTGATCAGCAACCTGCGTCGGAGCAGTGTTGCGGAACAAACGTGTTATTTATATAAATAACACGAGAATTCTGGATCAATCTGAAAATTCTCTATCCCTTCCCCACATTACTCCTTTTCCCACCGAATGAGTCACGCCTACATCGAAAGGGAAATGGCTTAATGGTCATCAGATCACTTGATTGCATTAGAAAAATGCGTCCGTGACTGATGATATATACCGGGAGAGCCCCGTGCAAAATGATCAAATAAAAATCCAACTCTAACCAAAAATGCCTTCGACATATTGGGCAGTATAAGCCTGTGACAACATTTCGCCACATAAATGTTTTTAAAAAAAAATCTATCGGAAAGAAACAAAATGTTCTTCACAGAAAAATCCTGTATTTATCAATGATAGTTAATTATTTATTGCTAGTGTCTTTCTTTTCTTTTTATCCACTATCGATTAATCAAATTTTATTATTAGAGCTTATTTAAAAGATTGAGTCATCGGATAACTACATTTCTGAATTTTCGTATTTTCTGTGGAAGGACAATTTATAAAACAAATTAAATAAATTGATTGATAGATTTTGCTTTCGTGAATGCATTACTATTGAATAACGTGTATAAAATAATTGGATTTTTCTTTTTGAAACGTAAAAGTATTTGAAAATTTTCCTATTTCAAATCATCTTTTCCCGCTCGGTTGAGAATTGGACAAACGGATGCATTCGGCGGGAAACTATCAGGCAATCGATACATCGCACTGGTTTCCCTGTATCTCTCAATTTCGGGCGCAGCTTCGTGAATACCGAATAGCCTGGAATGCCCGTCAGTTTGAACCGAACAGTTCCAGGAACGCAGCCTGGTACCGACGCGACATCGAAAACCTCCCTTTCGTTTCTAAAATCAACCTACACGCGATTCTCGACTGCGAGTGAATTCAATGAAGCTCATAAACGACAATTTCTGTACCCTCGTGAGGCTGATATCTTTATTAAACAATGAAATCGAATGTGGAGGTATTGCATTACTCTTCAAATAAAAATTCATGTTTTAAATAAATGTTTTAAATTTTTAAAATCTGCCCGATTCGTGGGCACATTCTCATCGCGCGCTGGGCGCGCGGCTCGCTTCGCTCTCAAGTTTGAGGGCGCCTAGGGCGCGCGACGGTTCAATCTCGCGCTTCGCGCTCGATAATGGGTTACCTCGCGCCTTGCGCTTGGATATTTATTCTTTGCATTTGGAATGCTTGAAAAAAATGTTATCAAAAAGATCTCTTTTAAATGGCAGTCTTTATATGCGTCTTCATATTCTGAATTGTCTACTTAATCAAGTATAGTCAAAGATTAAGTTTCTCAAAGCTCTGTAGGCTTTGACGTATACATTCTCATCGTGAGACTCGCGCTGCGCGCTCGATTTCCAACAGACATTTGTAAATAGATTTTGTTGAATTTTTTTCTCGTAACTTTCGTCCTTTTTCCACACATTTTTAAACAAATTTTTCAACTTTATTTTTCACGAATAAAACAAAAAGTACGCGTCCTATCAAGAAGTGATTTTTAACGAAATTGTAGACCTTTTTTGGGATAACAATTTTTGTTAATTCGTCTTTTTTTGTATCCTACATAGTTCGTCGACAAAATTGAATTTTTTATTATTTTTTTGTGCAATCAACATTTGAATTTTTGATTTTTCAAGAAAATCCAAAAATTTGTCATGATAATCTTGCAATTCTTTTAAAAAGAAATGTGTTTCTTCTCTTGACTTTTTTTCATATGGTGCATTTTTGGCTTAAAATTTTGATTTTCGGTTAATTTAAAAAAATTTGAAAACGCTATATCTCTGAGAATTTTCTTTTTATCGAAAAAAGTCATGAGGATAAATTGTTTGTTCTTTTTAATACTGCCAGAGATGGATTTTATTCGTTCATTTTTTCGAGAGTTATCGTGTTTACGGACGGACAGACAGGCAGACGCCATCGTGAAAACCTGATTTTCGGATTCAGGGGTTCTCGAAACGTGGAGATCGGTTGAAAAACTGTGATATAAAATTTTCGACAATTCTAATACTTTCTCAATCATTAATGATGAGAATGTAAAAATGTTAAAATACATTAGATTCTATTTAGAGCGGAATACAATTCTTAGATAATTCGAATCAGAAGCTATTTTCAACTTTTGCAGGGTGAGCGGTTCTTTTGGGACAATTAAAGTTTTATTCAGATTCAGCACTCTCTTCATTTTTAAGCACAATTCGTACTTTAATTAAAGTGCAAAATCACTAATATGCATCTGTGTAGTATATATACGCAAATTAATTAATTTGATTCGGATCTTTGTTTTCCGTTAAAACTGTGAAATTCGGGTTGATGTTTTTGATAGAAGAAGAATTTTTAATGGTTTTATTGCAATAACCCATTTTTTGTCATTTTCTAAGCTTCTGTATTTGGAGCTTTCAATATTCAGAATGGAAATTTTGAATTGCTTTACTTTTGGCGGAAAGAGAGTTCGGTTAGCTTAGCTCATTCCTTATGAGAAGCTCTGGCTCTCCACATTAACCTTTGATAGCTTGACCACCCGCGCGCAGACAAGTTCGTCTTCTGTGCGCTGTCTACTTATTGAAGTTTCCTCCTATCGTCTAAACCTCGCGTGCCTTCGACAGATTGATCGTTAACTCGAATCAGTCTATTGTTCTCGTCTACTATTCAATCGGGCTTTGAACAATACCAAGCGAATATCGACTCATTGTCCCCGAGATTATCTCCTTCCTGAGCAAAAGGCCATTGATTGTAATCATAACCTCCAAAGGATCTGATGTCAGCATAGTTTGGCATATATTTGGGGTTCCTTCTTTTTGGTTCTTAAAACTATTTCTACAGTTAAATGCCTTAGAATCTATTGAGTAGACTGCAATCTTATCGCCGAACCAACGGCAGCGTCACCATAGTAAATTGCCAATACATAAAATCCGAGAATTCGAATAATTCTAAAAATCGTAGATTTATGGATATAGGTTAGATGGACAAAGTGAATCGTTCTTAAAATTGATGAGTAATCCAAATCGTTATTGAGGTAGAGTATTGTTGCAATGTAATACAGATTGGTGTATGAGATCAAGTCAAACTTGCTAGAAATGGTGTCCTTGGATGGGTATTGCACCCTAATCTTTCCTAGCTTATGACCGCAGGACGTGGCCGAAGCAGATTAGAACAACTTAGTTTGGGAATCCCATGAATTTCCAATTATCAACTTGGTGCCGGCGTTCCACCTATTTCAAGTTCCCTCTTCACCATGGAATTACCCCCTTTCTCGTAAGGTTACAGTTAGCCTCGCTTGTCGCAGAGCAACCAATCATTTCAATGACCCACCCTTGCAATAACTGTCCGCATTGCTTCCAAGCTTTACCCTCCGACGTTCCGTTGTCCTAATCCCTCGCCTCGTCCTGCAAAAGAAGGTACTATATCAGCAACTTGTTTCAGAATGACACACAGTGTATAGGCATTTAAGTAAACAGACTGCATTCTTTCATGTATGTGGAAAGAAATAGTTTTCGGGACGTTCGATTTATGCTGGAGGTTACGTTTACATCAATTTAAAAGATATGATGGAAGCTCAAATGATCACTTGTTTAGACATTAGTGGTAAACCCCTAAAACTATTTTCAAAGTCTAATGCTGTAGCTTTGACATTGGAAACGATTTAACTGATTTCAATACAAAAACATTCTCATAATAATAATGACGAAAATATATTTCATTTTTCTTTTGCCTGATTTGATCTGCAGAAATGAATTAAAATACGAATTCAGCGTAGAGCTGGACACATAGAAAGGAAAATTACGTTGATTGGGAAGAGTCCGATCGGTGAATGGTGCCCTCGATTATCCTTTCCAATTTCGTTCGATGTTAGAGCACCGTTGGAAGGTAGAGAGAGGTTAGTATATTCTCCAAGGAAATAACGTAATTGGACAGTTATTCGTCCACAGTACTGCTTGCAGGTTCTCGTTAAGTTTCATTAATCCGATGCGAAATGGGAAGATGGAGCTTAAACATCGATTTAGAAGCCGGAGGAAGAGGACACAGGCTGGCACTCTGAATCTAATCCCCTGTATGCCATCAGTTTCACTGTCTCTCAAATTAAATTAAATAAACTGCAATGTCTACATCATCTTTATATTATAGGAAAATGTTCCTAAAACTATTTCTACAAATTTACTTCTGAATACATATTTCTACAAAAATTATCCAATAAGTTAATAAAAAACTGAGGATTGTTTAGGAGTCTGATTTTATGAAATTTTGTAGCTTCATGCCTTTTTCTCACAAGACCACTTTCCCAATTCTACGGATAGCTTTAGATCTTCATGGTTATCTTTAATTTGAGTGGGGTCTTTATTCTTCGTAAAAGCACCGGAAAACTTTTTCAATCCAAGATTTCTCTCTCCTGTTCTCTTCATTCTAGACCATTTGATTGACAGATCCATTACCGTCCTAGTATTTTATAGCATGAAATCCGCTTGATTACGAAGCAGTGTCTTCGAAAAAATGCTGCCTCGCAGCAATTTCCTTTTTTTTTTAATTCAAAGCGTAGGTAGAAATAAATTTTAAGGATTGCTTTGGAAGAAAGATAATAAATCATTATGTACATGCACCTATAAAGCATTACACGGTAGTAGGATCAAGTTTTTTTTGTAGAAATTCAATTAAATATTTCATTTTCATAAAGAATTTTATTTTTAAGGACATTAACTTTTATTTTCTGCTCGAATTAATTTGGTGACGTCTAATTACGTTTAGTGTCAATGGGTTGGTTAGCTCGACAACGCGGAAGTAAATCTCTTTCCTCATCAATCGAGAAGGATTAAGAAGGGTCAAAGTGGAGATTTCACAAAAGAAGGCTGAAGGATCGAGAGAGTGGCTTCTATCTTCTCAAAGTTGCTCACTCTCTGAAGAAGAGAATGGACGGTAAACACTTTTGGGCTACAGTCATAGTAGCCACGAAACTAAAGTAAGGGACAAAAAGTAGATAAATGGCAGCTGGATTGGTAAGGGAGGGCTAATCTATCACGCCTTGGTGGTGTGTTATTGACAGTGCAAGAAATATCTATCCCTCGCCGTCTTCATCCCCACGACCCCCTCGATTGCTCTACCTCTTCCTTTCTTTCTTTACTATTCCGTGGTCTACTATCATTCTTGCTGCATCTTTTCCTTCAGTTATAAGGCATCTTCTTCCCTTCCTCTTCCCTCTTTTTCATGATTTACTCTTTCCTTACCCTCCTTTTCTGAAAGCGCATTCTGTGGATAATAGAGGACGTCAGATCCTACAAAACTTCCGAAAAAAGCCTCTTAACTTTCCCGAATTACAGAGAGACCTTTTTAAGATAGGGTTTAATGAGGGACTAGAAAAGCATCAGTAAATATGTTGAAAATGGTGATAAGAAGCTGGTTTATTACTCCAAAGGATTACATATCAAACTTCTTTAGAGATTTTAACTTTTCTGGTTAAATTTTATTGCCTAGTAACATCAGTTTTACAGTCTGAAAACTATCTCTAATAATACTGCTCGACAAATTGTGACTGGTGTATCTAGGGAATCGGTACTCTAAGGTGTTTTTTTGTAGTATGGGCATATAATTCGCGATATTATCTCAGAAAAGCTATAAAAACAATCGATAAAATATGGTTTTATAGATATCGTTATATATGTCAAAATAATTTAGGGTTTAAACTAACACTAGGAGGGATTTTTCGTTTTTTGATGACTACCGTTTTTTAATATTTATAAAACTATAGAAAAAGTGACCAAATTTCGGGAAATAGCTCAAATGAAGGTTTGAACCTTAAACTTTGACCATTAGTAAAGAAAAATAAAAGGGCATTACCTTAGAATAGTGTAGAACAGGGAACTGCTTTTTTATTGAAGCACCGTATACTTTTCACTCTGAGTGCAGCACAGTGCATTTCCAACTTCGTGTGGAAAATACGGGCTATGGCGCTCCAATAAAAAAGCAGTTCCCGACAATTCTACAGTAATCCCCTTCTATTTTCCGTAACTAATGGTTAAAGTTTAAGGTTCAAGCTTTCATTGGGGCTTTTCCCGAAAATTCTCGAATTCTCTTTAGTGTTTTACGAATTTTCAATAAGAGTAAAAAATGTTGTTTTTTCTGACATTATAACCACTTTGAGAATTCACTATTTCGAGAAGCGATTGTTCATTTAATTAAATGAACTATTTATTTGTTTGAGTAACGATTTCTTTAAAACTGTATTTTTCAAATTTTTTCAAGTTTTTCTGCAACTAAATCCAGAAGTGTTGGATCTTCACACAGAAGAAAGTCTTAATTCAAGCCCAAACGTGAGCTTGTTTCAAGGTGTAATATAAACTATATTTTTTCTCTGCACATGTATTTTATTTGTAATTAAAAGCGCATCGAAAAAATGTTCTACTTTACAAAATGTGATCTGCATCATGTTTTACCACAATGAAAAGATTGCCACAAAATTATTAATTCACAAATATCTACTGAATAAGACTTTTTAAACGAAATGTAATATAGATTCGGATTCAACATTAAAAAATAATTCGGAAATAATGTGCTTCATTCCTTAGATAGATAACTGTTTTTTTATAACTGAGGTATGATTTTCTGTATGAGGAAACAAGTATTTATAATCCTCGTATTGTTAAAAGAGTTTTTCATTGAGGGGTGTCAATAAGCGCGATTATCTTTAGCCCCTTTTATCCCAGTTACCATAATTTTGCTAAAGCTTCCTTCTAAGGTGATAAATTAAATATTTGAGTTTCAAAAGTGTGCTTAAATATGCTCGTGTTAAAAACATGAGTTGAAGTGGGATAGACCGGAACTGCGGTAAGCATGGGTCGAAGGCTTCTTTGCCAACCGTATCGTTATTCCTAAGTGATTTTATTACTTCTTTGAATTATCTGTATCTATTCTATTGGGAAAATAGTACGATAAACACAAGTCATGAAAATTTATGTAGCAAAAGAAAAATTATGCAGAAATCAGTTTTTACATCAAAATAAAGGATGATTCGATGGTCAGAATATAACGTTAGCAACATTATTTGAAATAGTTATAGTATCAAAATTTGATAATTGGTAGATAAACCCAAGGTATATTCTAAACATTTTTTAGAACTGCCCGACATGATAGTATACGATTTCCAAAAAAAAGTTCCAGGATCTCGCGTAATCAGGCTTATTTCGCTCTCCCCCCTCTCCTTCTCTCCCCCTCTCTCTTTCTCTTTTGCTTACTCTCTCTTTTCATTATCTTTTCCTTTTCCTCATCTTCCAAGTGACTTTTAGAACTGCCCATTTTTTTTAGAACTGTCAACTGCCCATTTTGGTAGAACTGCCAGTTAGAATATACCCTGGATAAACAATTATTTTATCACATAATAACGAAAATTTAATCTCATACAATTTAAAAGTAAGGTAGATGCACTGGAAATCATCAATTCATTAGTTATCATCAGATGGCCCATTAATTACGTATTACAAGATTTACTCTTGCCGCGTGTGACGAAACTTGTGATTTTAGGTAAGTTTAAATATCCTTCAATGAAATTGGTACACTTTTTTCATATTAATACTTTGTTATGTGCCAGACGATAACTGACGCATTTGCATAATTTGAAATTTAATCGTGAATAAATTTGACTCCAATCAAATATCATGTCCAGCAATGAAAATCAAGTTTTTCTATATCTGCTTTAATCGGTTAAGCCCTTTGTGGAAATAAAAATTTAGTTTTCAATGCAACTATAAGCATTTTTAATTTCCAATTTGGCTTAAGGTGACGATTACTAGTGCATTTACTTTATAGGGGCCGTGCATAAACCACGTAGCCAAATTTTGGTCACTTTTGAGCCTCCCCCCCCTCCCCCCACATAGTCTGTCGTAGCTATTTTCCAGATAAGATTGAATGAAAGGTGAAACTATCCATGCGAGTTGACAAATGTATATAGAATAAAGGTATATCAATATAAAACCACGTACCTCAGACGACCCCCCCCCCTTCCGCCATGTGGCTACCAGGCTATGTAGTTAATGCACGATTCAAAATTAAATTTAGATAATAGTTCAGGCTTCTTCATCGGGGCAGAATCGCTTCATTCGTGTTGAAAACTTTACACTCGTGCAGTATTGACCAACTTGTCGCCCTTGTCATACATGATATTTGTTGTCCTAGTGCAGAATGAGCATTACATTGAACGAGCACAAATGTCTGCTGTGTGATTTTGGAGCAATGACGATTGTAACTGTAAGCGGGCGGAAATAACAATTCCCGCCCGCTGTTACGGGTCGATACCGGGACTCTCGAAGCGCTCGAAGCGCGTATGCCTCGCCGTCATCGGGCGGCCATTTGACACTTTCAGCCGGCTCTACAGGCACGAAAGTCGCGTCTATCGTGCACGTTGGACAGAAATATTTGATAGTAACTGTATCACAAATTTTGTTGATTATACGATCAAACTTTAACCTTAAAATATGTGAAAAACACATAGAATCATTCTATTTTTCAATGATCATTAAAGTAGATAAAGTAGGGAAAATACATCAACTGCATGTTTTATTAGCTTTACACAGAGCAATGATTATTAACCGCAAGGCGCTGCCCTGATCTGATCTAAGTCGTAAATATCCTTCTCAGACCAAGAAATAGTGTATATTGACACCCCTTGTTTTTTAGGTTACATATTTTTTTAGCTATGCACATACCAATGTATGGCTAAAGACTTTTCATTTCAGAATAGCTCTAACAAAACTAAGAAAATTAGTTTTCCAGAATTCGATTCCAGGCACGAAACCATAAAAAATAGATGGCAATTGATCTGACGTGGGGCCAAGGCTGCAGGGGAGATTTGTTTTCAGAACATTGTGAGGCTTGTCGATGCGATTTAGATCGCTTTGATGTTGGTATAAAGTTGTATGCTTTGAATGAAAAAATCTGTTGACTGAACATGTTCGTTTGACCAAATAGAACACACAGCACACATTCCACGTAAAGCAGGGCATTGGCGAGGGAGTAAGATATAGAGTATTTGCAGAGTTATTAGATAGCAGTTGCATTCCCCCTCTCAGTTCTATCGATCGCGCATTTACCTGATGAGTTACCCATGCGTTATGAATTCCGTGCACTATCAAGAGAGGGTAGCAAGGAGAACGAGAATAGCCTGGCATGGAAGCGGTGGTTGACGAGGGGCGTGGAACACCGGGGAGTGCCAGGAGTGCTCGATACGCAAAGAGTGCCAGTGATTACGATGGCTCATCGTGATTTCGCGTTTTCAAAAAGTATAAAATCGCGATTCCCGCGAGGCGAGTAATCGGACTGAGAGAGGCGCTCCCCGATGAACTGAAAAGCGATGGCTAGTTTGAAAAAAGTGTCGATATCCAATATTAGCTGATTGCTTTTTTTCTCTTTTTTCATCATTCTCTCCTTTTCCCCCTTGTTCGCTAATTGATTAAACGGAGGACCCTGTTTTTCGCCCAATTCTTTATAATCAAGGAGTTTACATTTTACCGACAAGATTCGATTCATCAGAGACAATTGAGTGCACTTAATAATTGACTTTAAAAGCTAAGTTTTAAACCTAAATTAAATATTGCGTCAATTGGGGAGCTTCTATAAACCACATGGCCCAATTTTTGTCACTTTTTGAGCCCCCCCTTCTTCCCATGTGCGCCAACGTGGCATTATCGTAGGGACCCCCCCCCCCCCAGGTGCTACGTGTTTTTTTCTCTTTCTTGTAAAGCCAAAATGAAACAAAAAATTATGAGTGGTAGCAACCACGCACGTGGTTTCGACCAGAATTTTCTTGCCTCGACTCGTTAACTAATGTAAACAAATAAAAAGACTTGAAAAAGAGGCACGCGGGAGGGTGGAGAGGAACCATTCGACTCAACCCGGTTCGGTTCGCAGGGATCGAATTTAGGACTCCGCGCGTTACTTAAAAAAAGGAGTAAGCTATGTGTTTTGTTATTATTTTTTTACACCTGAATATAAAACCACGTGGCTAAGGCTAAAACCCCCCTCCGCCCAATTAGACGAGCGTGGCCTTTCGTCGAACCCCCTCCCCCTAAAGCAAACACATGGTTTATGGAAGGCTCCTTACATAAATTTGCACTTTTTCACTCCTTTGCCAGTTGCTTGACAATGAAATGTTGTTTTCCGGAGGTAGAATTTCTTAAAGATCGGGTTTTTATCCTTTTTCGAAATTTATATTATATGTCTCAAGAAAATAAATCCAAAATCCGGTTTTTCCTTAAAATATTCACAATTTTTTATGATAAAACTTTTTAAAATTATTCTTTAGGTTTAAAAATTTGACAAATTAATCATTTTTTACATTTTTGCCACCTGCATTGCCTCATTTATTGCTTTCGGTTGTATTTTGGAACCTGGAGGCATTTTTCATCTCAGTATTATTATGGAATCATGTCAATTCAATGTATTAACATTAATACCACTTTTAATAGATTTCAATATTCAATAAATAGACACTATTAGATACGTAAAACGATTTTTTAGCATGATCGTTTATTTTTATATAGATAAATTTTTTCTCTCTCTAAAATTGTTTCTTTTACCCATAAGAATAATGTTTCAACGGAATATGTTTACACTTTATAATATTTTCAATTTTTATACACAATCACAGAAACAAATTCATGATATGGGCACTTTTAAAATTTGTGACCAGTATTAGGAAACGAAAAATTAGTTGTAATAATTTGAAAGTGTTATTAAAATTAAATAATACATATTTACTAAAAAATTGCAAAGGAAAAGAAAATGTTTTATATGCAAAAACGCCTCACTGTTAGAAAATAAAAAAGATGTTGTCAATGGACAATAAGGCTAGTAGAATAATAATTTTTGAGGATTATATAAAAAATTTCGGTGAAAAAAAACGAATTTTCTACATATATCTAAAAGCGCTTGTTCAATGCATTTGTTTATCGTCCTTGTTTATGTCAATCAAAAATGTAATCCTTCAGTATTTAGTTTTAATAGTGCATTTACTTTGCATGATATTACAAGATAATCAGGATGAATGATAATCGAAAAAAATGCTTCCAGACTTCGACATACAATCGAAACGAATTTTGTTCATAAACTTGTTTATGAGAATTAAAGGAGCAAAGAAACTTCATACGCAATATCAAAATCTGTTTAGTGAATATAAATTCCATAATTATGTACCTCTCTGAGAAATCATCACCAGTAAATGAGGCAAAGCAGGTAGCATAAATATAAAAAATTATGGTTTTTTGAAATTTGGTAACCTAAATAATAAGTTATAATAATAACAATAATGATAATAATAATAATATGCGATGAAAAATGTTCGTTGTCACATTTGGATTTGGCAGATGGAAAACTACGGAAAATGACTTTTTGTTGTTAAATAATGTGACCCAAACAGAACAGTGTGACTGGTAAAGTGAATTGGTGAAAAGGCAAGATAGTATTGTTAAAAGAAGTTGGGACGAAATAAACGATCGAGTGTGTTTTAGCGTTAAACGACTCCCTAGGGATACCAACAATGATTGCTGCTACCGCATTTCCCGGGACACACGTTATGATATTGCTATATTATGCTAATTACATGGGCTCGCTCATGGTCGCGTAACAAGGTGCGTTGCGATTGATCAAAGCTGCTCTGATTATGCTAATTTTACTACCCCCAGAAACACTGTCGCCTGAATAATCTAGCGAAAACGACGAGCTTACTACTAATATAATCCTAAGAACACTTTCTACTCTCAGGCTATTTACTTTCAATTTTCCACAACGACACACTGAAAAAACTAGTTGGTTGGGACAACTAACAAAGTAGTAGGCCCAACTATTTTAGTTTGTAATGTATGCCGTTGCTATTAAAGTGGTTTAGGCTACTACTTTTATTTGAAAGATTGGTAGTAGTTGTCCTTACTACTTTATTTGTACCTTTTCACGGAGGCCTGTTTGAAAGTATTCGTTGAATTTATTTGACACATCGAGTTCGCATCCAGGTTATCAATCAATCAAATTTGTCATAAACCAACAAAGTAACTGTAAATAAATCATATGAAAAATATTAATTCCGCGATTATTTCAAAGTAGGCCTCCGTGAAAAGGTTCCCTAGGCGTAGGCCTTAGAGGATACCATAAGGATCTATACGATGCTCTTCAATATTTTCCACGTGTTTACACATTATACGTTGAGGTACAGATAAAAATGGCGATCATTGAAGACACGACGCGATATTTCGATGCGAATGTTGGCAGCACTGCTCATATTTCAGTTTTGCCAATATCGCCAAGGGGACAGGCTTGTAACCTCTACTACTTTTACTTCTTGGAAAATAAATTACTGGTAAATGTAACTAATTCATTTGTTGTTACTACAATTACTATCCTCACTAAAATAACCTTCATAGGAGGACTAACGGCGACTTGTTGCCATACAAAACTGGTTAGTTATTATTACCATCGAAGTAATTATTGTAGCAAATACCAACTCTACTAATAAGGAACTTCTTGTCACAACTAACCATTTTTTTCAGTGCACAATTATCGTTAATATAGAAAATTGAATATGCCACTTGCCACGAATTTGTAAAGCTATAGCTTGGAAGCTTTAAATTATTTATTGGAAAAGTTAAAGTAAAACTTAAATCAAAAGTGAGAGCAGAAACTGTAAACTAGAATTATAAACTGAAAGTATGCACTGTAAATATAAACTGAGAGTAGACACTGAATCGAGAAAAGTAGAAGCGGAACTAGGAATAATACGAGAGAAATGGAGGAGAATCCGTCGCATGAAAGCGTGAGACTTTGTCCTCTGCTATTTCAATTTTTAATTAACGTTATACGAGAAGGAGCTTAATAATTAATAACTCACTCAACGTCGCTTCTGCCAGAGCGATCACCTTCATCACCATCGACTTTACTGGTGCAGAGACGCCCAGTCATTACAGACTAATTGAAAATGATGATGACAGCAGAGAAGCGCCACTCAAGTCGAAACAATGCTAAGTACCATGCACCATTCGCGCTGATATACGCCCTTCTCTGCATCAACTCCTCTGCTCGGATTTATCCAGAGCCTGCGACCCTTTTTTTTAAGTGCACACTCGTGCAATTTTACAACACGCTTTCTCACGTTAAGTAAAACTAGAACGCGAACGAGTCAATTCATGAAAGCAGAGACACAGACAATGTGGAGAAAAATTGACGGCTACAAGCTTAAACTTTACAGAGCTTTTCAATATATAATATATAATTTGATGAACATTGAATATTATGGAAAATGAATAGGAATACATTTTTCATCATTGGTAGCAGGAGATAAAGGTAATATGAAAAATGTGGAAAATAATTAAAATTAAAGCTCACATTAGAGAGAGGAAGAATGGTAATCAGGCTTTTATTCGCAATGAGAGATTTACGAAATTGCACGTTAAATATTTGAAACTGACCGTCATTGGATTCTAGTTAAGACCTCGGGCATGAGCCGTTTTAAGCCTCCGGTTTTACGAAAATCCTCCCTTCGTGTAGAAATTTCCTACTTGCGTAACTTAGATAGAGGATCGACTGCCTAAACGAACAAATGTATTTAAAACAGAGGCCATTAAATGGAACTTGAATAATCACTTGAATAATCTAGCAAAGTCTCGGTTTTCATAAAGCTCAGCTTTCTATCTTTGTGCTAAGCCCCTTCGCCTTTCAGATTAAAGAGAAGTTGCATGGATAGAGTACATTATTTACACATCATGTCCTTTGATAATATTGCAAAAATATGCATCCAAGCGAATGCAATTTCGGTTGAAATTAAAACAATTTCAAGGTTTTGAAATAAAAGTTATCGAACTAGGACGATTTTATGTTTAAATTCTGAATTTAAGTGTAAAGGCGTTCAGAATGTGGTTAATTTATTATAACAAAATATTATCCACACTAAAAAACCGAAATCGGTTGTGCTGAAATTTTAACATCTCTCATAGGATCTAAAATAGATAAAAAGTTAAAAATGCTTCTCTTTGATAACATTCCAGGACCGTTGGAAAATTTCAGTGAACAATCCTTTATAATTGCCCAATTTTATCTCTCCACATTTTGCGCGTTGCAAGCCGCTATATCTACTGACTAAAATTATTACATTGTCAGACAAACGCAGAAGCGCTTTAGTGGCC
>NC_046664.1:100331307-100332767 GCF_010883055.1 Belonocnema kinseyi
ATTTATGTATTCATGTGTGGATATATATTGAGCGTTCGAAACATTGGATTCTCAACCAAGTATAAATATTGGACGTTGATCGTGACTGGTCATAAAAGTATGATTCATGATTTCCCCGAAATTTAAATAACAATTTAATATCACAAAACGGTTGACAAATTCGAGGACAAATGCTGATTTATAAAATGAAATACGTAATCAGAACTAAATTATTTATTATTTTACTGTTCAATTCTTCATACATTTTTTTAAAGTAATGCCGAATCGAGATTTATTCGAAACTTGATCATTTTACAGTCTAAACGAAATATTAATTTCTCTGCAAATGGATTCAAATGAAACTTTCTTTGAGAGAAGCATGTTGCCGACTCACACACATTTATCATGTTTTTTAGTTTTACAGAACAAATTTTCGGCTCTATTTTCTCATGTGGGAAACTAATCCTTCGTCAAAACAAATGTTAAAATTAAAAAATTCACAGTACCCTTGAGTTCATTAGTATATTAATCAGAAACTAATGAAAGGGCTAGAAAGACTGATAAGCCTGAGTTAATAAAAAGAGAACAGAAATGCTAGAAGTAAAATGTGCAGAGCCAATATTACCAAACATATTGTTTCTGAAAGAAATAATTACATTAAAAAATTTCCGAATTTGATTTTTGAATTTTCTTGACATTTTGTGAAGTCCCTTGGAAACATTGAAAATTCTATCAAACCTTTTAAATCCTATGAAATCCTTTAAAATCCGCATAAAGGTTGGGAAATTCTTTGCGATCCCGTTACATTTGTTTAAATTTCTTAAAATACCTTAAGATTTTTTAAATAATAATAATAAATCTTAGTCCGCTTCTGTAGATATTATATACAAACTAAGTGCATGGAAAAATCAATAAAATCAAAAGTTGATATTGGTAAATATTTGTTCATTTAATTATATTACAAAGAAGAATAATAATAAAATTTTAGTTTTCGTATAGAATATACATGTATATTACTATTATTATGAAAATTATCGGTGCAGACTGGCGTCCAGTAATGGAATTTTCTAGACCGTCTCGTCTAGGCAGTCTTTTTGGGCCGTAATCGGTTGCTTGATAGCCTATCAGGTCCATCCATTTTTCTAAGTTTTGAATCCAAATATTTTTTGTACATTTTACAAAGTATCCAGGATGTTTAAAAGTATGAAAAATTAAAAATGCACTTCAAGGAAAGAGAATTTTTTTCTCGTCATCTAGAGAGTCTTTGAAATAATTTTTAACTTCAACCATCTAACTTAGATTTTCTTAAAACCGATTGACTAGCGCTAGATTATCTTGTCAGATTAGTATTTGAGTACACAAAAACGTTTCACTTCTACTTAGCGTCATAATAGACCGCCTTGAAAGCTTATCCTGGCTCTAAATAGTTTCCGGATAATTTTCTACTTGGGATTTCAAATCAAACTCTTTCAACTTTTAGA
>NC_046664.1:100332867-100337721 GCF_010883055.1 Belonocnema kinseyi
TTTTAAAATATCAAAAAATGCCCCTTAATTCATAGTGGATCTCCAAAAAGAGGTTGATCGATTCATTGGTTGAATTTCCGCTTAACCCCTTTTTGCAATTTTAAATCTATCATTTCTTAAACTTAAACTTTTTAAATAAATTTTTGGGAACGATTAAGATTAGAATTATATTTCGAATGGATTTCTTTAACGTTTACAGTTTACGTTTTAATTCAGTTCAAATATAAAGAGGAACTCTTTGAGCACTCAGAAATTTGTTTTCAATTTTTTTTATTGATCATGAATAATTGGCTATTTAGCTAAATTTCATCGCAAATTATTTTCACTCTTTGGAAATATCTATTTTATCTTAATGAGCAGTATATAGTGTGCCACAATTATACGGAAAGTTAAATTCGGTTACTTTGGTGATAGGGAGGGAAAGGGCGACGAGGGAGTGCGAATAAACTCGAGTCCCTCATTCGGTCACGCAGGCTTCGCGTGTTAAACATCCTGAGTTATGTGTGGCAGCGAACTAGAGATGTTGATAAACGCCCGATGCCCGAGCCTTAGGAATTAATATTTGTAACTGTAAACTGCACTAAATGCGAGTAGACTCGCGGGGTTTAGGAGGGAAGAAGGAGAAGGAAAATTGCAGGAAGAAAAGTGGTACGTCCTACTGGAGGTGATTTAGGGGTTGTAAATCTTCTCGTTCCACGCGTGCAATCAGCCACGAAGGACTCTGCTCTATGTAAAGATAATTACCAGATAGACCTGCAATTTCTTTCCCATGGGTTGTGCTCTATAACAGAACGAGATCTTTCACAGCAGAATGAAATCTGCTCCCATTTTTTAGGATGATTTATAAGACAACAACTTCTATCATATAGGAATCACCTCTTTCATTTTCAAATAGTTTTTCTTTTTCAAAATAAATTTTTATTATAAATCAAAGTCTTTAAAAAAGGCATATTCTATTCAGATAAAGAATTGGGCAAGGTTGTTTCCTGTAATTTGAATAGTGATTCAGCTATAAGTGTTACAGAAATGTTTTATGGCTTATATGAAAAATCGGCAAAATGTCAAAAAAATTTGAAAATTGATTTCACAAAGAAATGTGAAAATAGTCATGGTTATTTACTTCGTCCAGAGCCGATATTGTCAAACATATTATTCTAAAAAAATAATAATTAGGTTAAAACATGGTCGAATTCAATTTTCGTTTTTTTTACACTTAAGCAAATGCAATTTTTAGTTTCATCCGTACTCAAAATCTATTAAGTTAGATTTGGAAAAATACACTTTTGAAGTTAAAACTGATGTAAAATAAATAACGTGGACCATTTTAAAATTCCTTCCCGAATTGAATTTTCAAATTTTCATTGATACTGTATGTATCAATTATAGCGCTTCCGCAGAATATTAATACAAGCAAGGGCGTTGAAACTAGGGCCTAAGCTCAAAATTGAATTGCCTTATTTGGCACCATAAATATTATAATTACAACTTTTTAGATAATCAAGGGCTATTTCTGTTTTAAACAAATCTGTATTTGGAGTGAAAAATTGGCTAATTTTTATGGTTCTTGTGTAAAACAGTTGTTTGGAGGTTTGGACCTGAATAAAATAAAACGTGTCACATCGAAACTATTGAAATTAGCCGATTTTTCACTCTGAATATAGGTTTGATTCAACAACCACCTAACTCGTTAGATCTACATCAACCCAAAACTTGTGTTGTGTTTATTTATTTATTGATTTAAAATTTCAGACATTTTTGTTTATCCTGCTGTCCATTTTCCAAATTAGAGTCACCTTCACCTTGTCTTTTTCATTTCAATTCAAGAGGATGAATATTTATATATGTATCCTATTTATTTATATATTATATTGATTATGTATATTTATTTATATAAGGAACCCATTGTTCGAGGTCAGATATAAAATTCTTTCCATCATATCGTTAAACAGCTTAACTGGGACTAATTTCTGGACTTTTTCTAAAAATATAACATATTTAAGTTTTAGGTAATACGAACTTAACTGTTTCTTTTACAAAGAGTTTCCTTCGGTAATTGAGCACACCGATCAAATAAGGGCCTATCTGCTCGAAAACGGCTATAAGGATTGTCTAGCCGGGAAAATCTATTGATAAAAAAAAGTAGCCGAAACGTAAAACAAAATATAGATTCATATTCAGCTTGACGCGGCCGACAAATTTTTCGTATGAAACTCGCGATTATTCGGCTGTGTTTTGATAAAAGTGCTTGAAATTTGTATGGTGCATTCTTAATATGTAAGCGATGACTTTAAATAGCGTGCTTAGTTTAAAAAGCTAATATGTTTGTTTTTGCTTAATAACAAATTGATTGCGAACGAAAACCACGTTTTGCCAACAACCAGTCAATCTGAATACCAATGTATATTTTGTTTTACGTTTCGCCTACTTTTTTTTATCGATAGATTTTCCCGGCTGAACAATACTTATACTCGTTTTCGAGCGGAGAGGCCCTTGCTTGATCGGTGTGCTCAATTGGTTTCTCTATCATACATATCGAGTGAGAGAGAGAGGGAAATGAAAGAGAGAGAGAAAAAGATCTTATGTGTAAAAAAAGAGTGTCCTGGCTAGCAGCAAGTGCTGTCGTTGGTTTCTTGATTTTCATTTTATGGAATTTAAGAATTTTATTTGTTGAAATTGTTTTAATTTGAGAGTAAAGTCTTGAAAATCAGAGTTTTTTCATTTGAAAGGATTATAAAAAAGTTTGTTGTCTTCATCCTTCTCTCAAAATATGAAAATTGTTTATCACTTCTAGGGATAAATTTATTCTATTTAGTACCAGAACATTCATGCAGTGAATTTCATAGGCAAATAAGAAGACTGGAATTATTTTGATAAGTAATGATACTTAAGTCACGAGAAATAATTTCGGCGTCCGTTGTTTACGATGACAGTTGAGCAAATTATCGTGGCAGCTTATCGTGATTTTTAATAGCGAGTGAGTTGAAAATTAATAAATTATGGAATAAGTAAATTCATCGAGAAACTTTAGGGATACAAAATTAAAATAATCGGTATAATAACGCAGGCCTGCAAATAATGGGGTCATGTCTGTTGTTGGAAAGTGGAGGGTCATTTCCGAAGAAATTTTTTGCGTAGTATCCGAATCCGGGGTCACAATTGACCCATTACGTCAGGATTTCAAGATATTTGAGGTTACGTACCCAAAAAATGGCGTTTTTGAATACTTTTGATGTTATGTACAGAAGACACCAAATTTTTTGGGATTTTAACAACCCGGAACACCCCCAAGTACAAATTTTTAAGAGAAAACACTCAGTAGAAAATGTTGCTCAAGACATAATGGGACATATCTCGTAATTTCAAATTGGCGTAACTTAGTAAAGAAAAATGGCAATTGCACACTTCAACTCTCAAATTAAAGAGAAAGAGCAGTACTATATGATACAAGTAAAGAAATAATCCCAAAACATTTCGTGTCTTCTGTACATAACCTCAAAAGTAGCCAAAAACGCCATTTTTTGGATACATAACCTCAAATATCTTAAAATCCTGGCGTGCTGGGCCAATTCTGACCCCGGATACGCATTCTACGTAAAGAATTACTTCGGAAATGACCCTCCACTTTCCAATAACAAAACCATGTTGGCCTGTGTAATTGGCCACTTAAAAAATTTATCTGGTTTAGAAATTTATGAAGACCACTATAAACCTAAATAAAAATTCAAGAAGACACAATGATTATCCACGTACTATTGATTAGCACAGAGCAATAATTGAATTATTTGTTCCCTGAAATGTGGTGAAACATAGCCATTGTCCTCATTAGCTTAGAGAATCCTGACATTCAAAATTCGCCTCTAAGTTGCACAATAAGTGGCTAGAACAAAAAGTTTTGCTCTGGTATTACTTCCACTCATTATTCACAAGAAAATATAACAAACATTAATTGTATAGTCTATACATAGTTTGAACAGTTGTACATGATTCGTTGCTAAGTTATCAGTCATTTTCGTTTCAGATTAGTGTTTCAGTCATTATATCTTTGATTTATTCGTGATTTATTGGCCGCACATTGATCATATAAGGATATGATTTTAATGATGGAATACTCATCTCATATTTGTTTAATCAACAAATTAAACTGAAATGCAAAATTGTATACTAACCTTAAATAACTATTAAAAAACTTTTGATTAGAGAACTTTTTTAATATTGCTGTTATTTGAAAATATTTTTTAATGTGAGCATATTTAAACGAAGTAGCCCACATTGGAGAGGTAACCTACAATTGTGCCTGTTACTCTAATTCAAGGATTGATCGAAAATTAATTGAAAGAGGGAGGGTCGGTAAGGCCGGTTTTTGGCCTAATTTATTTTTGGACCAAAAAATCTGAAAAAATCATGGTAGTATCTTATAAGTATCCCGAGTCGATTGCACGCTAAACGGACTACCCTCCACCCCCCAGCCATCCCCACCCCCCTACAAATATAGGAAACACCACTACCCACCAACTGTATTTTCGAGAGATTTGACACTCTTGAACATTTATTCTGAGGTTAGCTCGGGTTTACTATGGTTTTCGGGGTCGTCGAATACAAATCTGACGTCCTTTGACTTTTATCGCGTCAGGTTCAAGGTCATTGGAAGGTCAAATCGAGAGAAAACGGTAAAAAAAAAATACGTTATAGGTTTTTGTAGTCGCTAATTACGAATATGGCATCCGTTGAACTCTACCGCTTCAGGTTCAAGGTCATTTGAAGGTCATTTGAAGTTCAAATCGAGAAAAACCGGTAAAAAAATTTAAAAAAATATGTTATAGGTTTTTGAGGTCGCTGATTATGAACCTGGTGTCC
>NC_046664.1:100337821-100339374 GCF_010883055.1 Belonocnema kinseyi
CGACTCGGGATACTTATAAGATACTACCATGATTTTTTCTGATTTTTTGGTCCAAAAATAAATTAGGCCAAAAACCGGCCTTACCGACCCTCCCCCTTTAATGAAATTGCGACTTTTCCAGAATTGCTTCTTTCCCAGAATATCGTGACGGGTATCAATTTCGAAAGAGAGGGAAAAGCGATTAAATTTTTGCTGGAAATGTCTCGTTCCGAATTTCAAACGTCACGTTCTTTCGAAGAAGTGGATGAACTCGATAGGAAGAGGTGAAGACTAAAGTGATAGGTTAAAACGAATAGAGGGAAAGAGAAGGCGAGTAAAAAAGAAAGGGGATAGACATCGAGCTGCGATTGTTGGATGTAAGTAAGGCGGTAAATAACACATCACAGACCACTCGGTTTACGTTGCACCCCTCTTGTGAGGGTAACCCTTTCAAACTCACAAGAACGAGAAATATGAACTAGTAATGGAAAAATTAATATCACAATCTGAAACGATGATTGGGTCTTAATTAGGTCTACTTGACGTCAGCTATTGCTCTTGAGAAACATTTTGTCTCTTTTCCGTCATAATTACTTATTGGATAAAATTCAACATTTTTGTGATAAGGCGAAGAATGAATTTCTGCCCATGAAGATGTATCAATATAATGGGCCAAAATCACATTGGTTCCCTTACACTGAAAGTCAGAATTCTTTACTGAAGCGAATTTACATGACTATTGCGCACTAAGAAAAATGATTGGGATAACTAATAAATTAGAAGGGCCAATTACATTAGTTTGTAAAATATGTTCTGCCACATAAGTATTTATGGTTACTACTTTTATTCCTAAAGAATGATAGTAGTTGAGTGTTTGCCTTTACTCCTTTTCTTGCATGCGCAGCAACTTCCGATGGTAGATAACTATTTAAAGGTAGTAGTACTGAATACATTAAGTAATAAGTCTTATTACTATTAAATTATTTGTTCTAAGTAGTATAAAGACTTGGAGAATTCCTATTAAATTAATAAACTTTCAATGATCTGACCGTCTATGCAATATCTTGGGAAACCTTTTAATTTTTGCTAATTGTAAGATCGATTTGTTTTAAAAATCCTAATTTGGGCTACACGTCAAACTTTCAAAACTATTACTATCGGCAAGATAACTATAGGCATCTGTCTTTGAAGCTTAAAAACTCAGTCAAAAAAAATGTTAGCGCAACAAAAAAAACAGTCATTTGAAAGCTGAAAGTATTCTACGTTAATGAGCTTGAAGACGTTTATGTGAAAACAATTTTTTTTTTACATACTGAAAAATGTAAAAAAGTAAGGATTTTTGGGTACATTTAAGAACAGTCAAGTTTAGAGCATTATTTCTTATACAAGGGGCGACGGAAAAAATTTGAAAAAATTGATGAGTATGAGGAAAACTGTTGTGAACTAGTTTCAGTTGAGACAGAAGGCAGGGGGGTGGGGCTTTTTTGTTTCACTACCGACCGCTGGTGCCATTCTTCGGCCCCTGGTTCTGAATGCTTGGATGGCACCTGGCCACGGGTCGAAGAAAGAGACCA
>NC_046664.1:100339384-100344367 GCF_010883055.1 Belonocnema kinseyi
TCTGTCACTTGTTTTCCAACAAAAAATATGTCTAAAAATATCGCGATTTTCACAAAGAATAAGACTAACACATCCTTACGTGTGATTGAAAATAAATACAGAGCCTATCCATTACAGTTTGCAGTTTGAATCGCTTTAATATCTGTATTCGAACTGAAGATAATATAGTTGCACATTTTTGTACTTTTAAGCAACATTTTTTATTATTTTTCAAATTTCTCAACAGTAACTGGTTCACAAAGGTTTTCCTCGTATTCATGAATTTTTTCAAATTTTTCCCATCGCCCCTTGTGTAAGAAATAATGCTCTAAACCTGACTGTTCTTAAATGTACCCGAAAATCCTTACTTTTTTTACATTTTTCAGTCTGGTAAGCACAAAAACCTTTTTACATAAACGTCTCCAAGCTCATTTACGTAGAACACTTTTAGCTTTTATATGACTGTTTTTTTGTTGCACTAGCATTTTTTTTGACTGAGTTGTTAAGCTTCAAAGGAAGATGCCTATAGTTTTCTCGCCGATAGTAGGTGCTGTGACTATTAAATTAGTATCAACAACTAATAAAATGGTTGCCTTGAGTAACGAAATAGCCGTACCATATCTTACAAACCAAATAATTGGCCCATCTCACTTTTTCCAGCTATGATATATCTAAATTAAATGGAGATACATACGAGAAAAAATGGTTGTAAAACGATTTGAATCGCATTTTATATTTCTACTCGAATTCCACTTGGATTTTTTCCTAATTACTTTTACCTACATAAATCATCGATATAACATGGTTATATTACTTAGATGAAGCCTTGAAAGCTCCATGTCTAACAAACTATTTTTTTCCTTACCTTGGAATTTTTTAAGTGATATTCTGATCTCCAGGCACCAGGAACTTCTTAATTTTCAATATATGTGAATAATTTATCAGTGCCATAGTGTTATCTACTTCCCCAAAACCTCCGAAATACTAAACAATGCGATGATCCGTGAACAAGACGTAATATTTTCGCATTAATGTTGGCAGCACTGCTCAGGCTTCAGTTTTATGTACCAAATTCGCCAAAGAACGAAATTGTAATCTTTACTACTTTTATTTGACGAAAAATACATTGTTGGTAAATGTGACAACTTTGATTTGTTTGGCTTACAGCTACCATCGTTACTAATATGAACTACTTATGAGTACTAACAGTGACTTGTTGCCGCACAAAACTGGTTAGTTAGTTTTGCCATCGAACAAGTTCTCGTGGCTGATACCATCTCTACGAATAAAAAGCTTTTCGCCATAACTAAGCCATGTTTTAAGTGCGTGACCAATTCTTTTCAAAGCTCTTACTTTGAAACTAATAACTAGAATGTGTTTCCTATACCAAGCAGACGTAAAGGAAAGAAAGACAAAGGTCTTCCTAGAATATAAAATTCATTTTATTTATTAGTTTATGAGTATAAAATGGACGAAAATAATTGGTCACACGTGACAGCCTGGCAGACGACCTTAAACTGCTAAGGACATACTTTTTACTGAAGGAATAACTGAAACGAAACGCTATTATTCTTCTTCTTAGTTTTTTTACAATCTACAAATTTAAAAAATCTTGTTTGTAAAAGAACAAAATTCCAATATTGCCAAAATCAACAAAAATTGTACAGAAATCTGGAAATCTTTTAATGGAGCAAAACACCGGATGAGTTCGCCAGCAAACAAGATTTTGACGTCAGAGATGGCAGTGGATTTCGTAATCGCGCAGCCAAGCCCAGAAAAGAAGGCAACGGGTTGCGAGATAAATCTCAGAATTTAATATCCTTCAGAAAGGTATGTAATATCCTCAAAGGCCTTCCGCCCAGCACCACTGTTCCTTGTATGAGAGTGCGTTTTTGCCTAAAACCACAAACAAGGCGTCGCCCCTTCTAGTGTCATCAACAAGGCGGGCCCGTAAAGAAAGTCGCGATCTTGGCAACAGTAGCGCTTCTGATGGTTTCCGGGCGAAGGAGATTATTGATGAACCTCGATAGATAAGACGAGACGAATCACTGCGGGCGTAATTACGAAATGGCTGTTACGATGTGACGTCATTTCAACACCAATCCATCATTGTCCAACGATTCAAAACACAAACGCCACAGTTTTCAAGGTCGTATTTCTTTCACGCCTAAAAATAAATACCACGCAATTAAAATACCATTTTTTTCACCACAAATTATTTCCCGTACGGCTGGTGTCTAGCATATTAAAATTTTTGTTTAATTTTGTAAACAATAAAAAATGATTAACAGTTGTAGCGTGTATTTTTTATTTACCATATTTTAATACCTATTCAAGTTTTTAAAATCAATAATAATGAAGTATGTTTTTTTCATTTTAGCTGTTCGTCCGTTAGTCCAGCTTGAATCTCAGAAACCATTAATTTCGGGTATTTTACCCATTTTGCATACATTTCTCACGAGCCTACCAATTTTAAAAAAAAGAAACCCTTAAAAATAAGCAATTTTATATTTATAGTATATAAAACTTTAATAAAACGTAAAGCAATCAAAGTGAGGCAATAATTCTAAATTCAAAAGCGTTTAAAATTGACAAAAAAATGTTAATTTGCGTAATTTTAATTACATTCATTTGAAATATGGAAGCATTTAAAATAAAATAAGTTGAATCTTTAAATATAAAATTCTATACAGTATTTTAAAATGAATAATTAAAAATGATATAGTTCACAATTAGTTAATTACATATTTGAAAATTGGCCAATTTGAAACCTAAATCGTTTAAAGTTGAACAATTTGAGAGATAAATAATCCTGCCTAAAAATGTTACACTACTAGTATTGTGTACAATGCTAGTATACAAAGATGTTTAATTAAATATATAAGTAAATAATCTAATAAAATTATTTAATATTATAAGAATAAATAAAGATTAAAATATTAATAAATTATACAAATTTAAATTTTTATTTAATGAAATATTTATTTCTTTAATAATAAATTCTGATAAATAATGAAACGAAACTAAATATTTAGAAGGTCTAAATCAAAATATATGTTAATAATATATTAATATTGTATATTTTAAAAGCCAATGATCTAAAAAATATATTTTAATTTAAAATTTTTTTAAATGATTTGAAAGGCTCAACATGTCAGAATTTCACCTTTAAATCTCAGCAATTCCAGTTTTTAATTTTCATTATTAAACGGCTTTGAAGATTATTATTAAAAAGCTAGTGTTTAATAAACCAGAGACCTTTTCAAATTGATGATTGATTATATTTAACGTGAAGGGGGTTTTAAATCAGATTTCTGTTAAATAATAATATGTAGTTATTATCTACCCATTATACTTTTGAAGTTCAATTATTTTGAAAATGGGAATACAGTTCGAATCGACTATTTATAAGCCAGGAGATTTGAGTACAGATTTGCTAATCGTGTGCGTCCACTGAAATAAAATTTCCCAGCCTGAATAATGGAAAATTATCTGCACGGAATTTATTCACGATCGTGTAGGGTGCCACGCCGATTATATTGCATCCCCCTCTAAGTCCACGATCCGATCAGGCTAACATTTCCATACAACGTTGATTGCTGAAACGGTCCTTGGAGCAGCCGGTGGCTCCATTACCATGTCGATTAATAATTACGCTGCTCTGAATTGGAACTCTTGATCCCCGTTTCTCCTTCATCTATCTATATACTAAAAAGTTCGACTTTCCGTTTCTCTAAAGCTTTCAAACCATTTTGATTTTCATAAAATCCGTATAACTGCAAGCTACTCACCAATAGATTCCTGCGACTTTCAGTATGTCACGAATTATTTATCGATATGAAATTGCTAGCGAATTAATCACACCTATAACGAGAATTAGAGTGGTCTTTGATCCAATTGCTAGAGGAAATATTTGCAATTTTAAAGTTATAAAATGGAGTTGAATTGATGTACAAAACTCGAATTGATATTTTTTATCATTAAGCGGGAGGAACTTGATTAAAGTTTCATGAATAGATTGATCCCACGTTTTCATTTTACAAATCAAATTTAATAACTCACACATAGGTGGTAACTTCGCAACTAATTATATCAACTTTATCGGTTTGCATAAGTGATTCTTATTTTCCAGACACTTATAAATGTCGTTATTAAAATGGAAACTTGGCCTCCTTTCTTATAATATCCATCGCTAAAATTTCTTTTTATTTTTTCCATTTTAAAGGTCGATTTTAAAGTCGATAAAATATCCGTGGAGCCGTGGTGGCAACAAATGTCAGTCCTGATGATAGCTGTACCGCGTTGTGCTATACGTAGCTTCAGATCTTCAATTCCGAGCCACTGAGTTGGAGTGGTAGAATAAAAGGAATAGTCACCGCAGGCCTGAACAAATTAAAATAATCTATTAATTTCTCTACAGTAAATTCGTAAAATTGTACTATTGTGAAGATAATTACAAATTAATTTTTTTCATATTTTCTTCAATAAGCGCTAATGAGCTTATTTCTTCTTTTTGAGAGATACAAATAATTTTATCGGATAAAGTTTTCAACTATGATGAAAGTGAAAAATGGAAATTTTAATTAGACCAAGATGCTTTCTTTTTCCGACCAAAGTAAGTTTGAAATTTTATCTTTGAGGTGGGGACTCCTATGCTCTTCTTTCTTCTACTGAGTTCGATTTATTTCCGACGTCTATTTTGGGGCTTATAAGGAGTCTAAATTAACAAATTTGTTCAGTCCTACCATAAAAAATTATTGCAAATACCAGATAGAAAACTTTAAGACGATTCATATTGTAAATAATTTATAGCTAGGGTTGTTTAAGGTTTGGGGAATTTTACTTTTACTTTCTAATTTATGAGAGATTGTACATCTGCTCAAGATTAAGCATGGTTCCGTCAGCCCAGCACTTCCGTGTAACTTTGACTCTAAGATCATCAGATATTTTCCAACCATCGGTACCTTCACCTCGTCTTTAATTTTGCACTAATCGCGTATACTT
>NC_046664.1:100344467-100351372 GCF_010883055.1 Belonocnema kinseyi
CATTTTTGAACCCTCACCAATTTTCAGCACAAACTAGTCTCATTTCAGGCATACAAAAAATATAAATCAAACATTCACAAATTCAACAATCAAACAAAATTATTACGGTGCTTATCCGATAATCTGAAAAACAAAGCAATATTCCTACCATTAATCCCCTCATTTCCTCTAGATGTATTCCCGAGATGGTAAAAATTTCATATTGCTTTCAGGATTACTTATGTTATTACGAGTTGAAATATGTACTTGATGCATTTTTTAAAGTCATTACTTTATTATACAATATGCATATCTATTATTTTCAATATTTATTTCGAACAAGTTTATTATTTAATATTTTTATTTAAATTCAGTAAACAAAAAAAGTGATCCCACCAAAACATCTATGAATCAAAAAATTTCGCTGAGTAAAATGTAATTAGTACAATGAACATAGTTTGTGAAATGATTGTTTGCCAAGCAGTTTTCAAATAATATCACGATTTACAACTTGTACTCCTATTAGTAATACCAGTAAAGTAAAAAGTGTCCTCCAATTTCTTTTCACCCATATTATCTCTAAGAAATTCCCTAACGTATGTTTTGGATTTTATTAAAAAACATGTTTTTTTAATGAATAATTAATTATTAATATTCAAACAGTAAAAGTGAAAGGAGTATTCTTATCATCAAGTACATTACGGCATTTTAAATTCATTAGTTTCCGATGTAATCCAAAATATATTTGTTGATTATAAATGTATGGGACAGCTAAATGCATTTTTTATGGGTGCCCGCTAATATATTGATTTTTTACGTATATTAACTTTCGATGACGCGAATATGTACCTTGAGGGACTTTCCAAATCAACTTATTTATTTAAAACGTATGAATCCATTTTCGCTCACAAATATGGAAGGGGGCAGCGCATTTCATTTATTATGAAATGTTAAATAATTATCGGCTGTATTTAATTATTTTATTAATTGTTAAGTTTAAACTTAATTTTTATATTAAAATGACTACTTACCAGTCGAAATTTTCTTTAAAACATGTTATTAGCTTACATTTCAAGAGTTCGGATCAAAGGAGATATTTCTTTATTTTGGAAATTGTAAAATATTACAAAATCTTGCTAAACTTTACTATAATAAATGTTATTTTACTAAAATTTTAGAATTTTTCGTAATTTTTAATGTTATTATTATATGGTGTGACAAGTTTTTCATTTTTGAAAATAATAAGAAACATGAAAAGAAATTAACAATTAACTCATGCGCTTGGCGCTCGAAAATGTATTTACTTCACTCTGCATGCTAGGTCTTTGTTATTCCCCACATTTGTGCACAAACTTTAAAAA
Source organism: Belonocnema kinseyi (assembly GCF_010883055.1). NCBI lineage: Eukaryota > Metazoa > Arthropoda > Insecta > Hymenoptera > Cynipidae > Belonocnema > Belonocnema kinseyi. The sequence continues at coordinate 100,345,808 of NC_046664.1, forward strand.
ATTAAAGGACAAAGCATTGACAAAAATGTAATTTTGTGATTGCAAATTATCTTTTGTTAAAGCTCCTTCAGCTTTACCGAACACGTTCTCATCACGTATCTCGTGCTTCGCCCTCGATTTGTTCAAAAATTCAAACTTTTCTATTTTACGTTCAACACTATTATACCAAATGTATATTACATTAATTTTTGTAAACGGCCCGGGGTTGCTTATTCAGTTATTGCAAAATCAAGTACAAATTTGATTAAAAATGACTGTCTTTTTTTATAATTTAAAATTTTCGCCTTCTATAAATAAACTATTTTATTAATAACAAAGTTTTATTTTTTATTTTCAATGATTTTCGTGAAGATTAAAACGAAGCTTAAAATGAAAACAATGCGTTCCATAAAAAATTATTGATAAAGAATTTCGAGCTCTTTTGTGGATGATAACATTTCGTCCATTTTTTTCGTAGCTCGTGTCTTTCGCCCCAAAAATTCATTTTTTTTTGCTTTTTATATTTTTTACGAATAAAACATAAACTACGCACCCTATTCAGCCGTAATTAATCGATGTGTATTTTTTCGGATGCACCATTTTTTTAATTGATCTTTTTTTGTAACTTGCATAGTTAGACCACGAAACAGAATGTTTTATTTTAAATTATTTTTTTGTTTGAACAAAATTTGAATTTTCGATATTTAAAGAATTCAAAAAGTTGTTATGACAGTAGGGGAGCGGGGGGGGGGGGGGGGGGGGGGGGGGGGGGTGTCAAGTTTTACACACATCTGATGCGTTCATGTTATATTCCTTAGAAACAGTTTTTCCTTTTCTCCGATGACCTTTTTGTAAGAGTCACCCTCAGTATGGGATCCTTGAACGCGTCCCTGGGTACATAGTCCGCCACTTTTGCCAAGTAATTCTAAAGATATCTAAATTTGTGAATGTATGATATTGATAAAATGATAGGAATGAGATATCTTAGATATCTAGTTTCAAAGTGAGTAGAAGATTTATTGTATATAATTAAAATTGATAATTGCTACAGAGATTTTGTTTTGTTCAAATTGGAGCTAAAATCTTACAATATATATATAATAAATATAATGCCTTCATTACATTTATTCACCTTTTATTGGAGGACGAATCACATGCTTCAAATGGAGTTAACCATGATTTTTAGAGTATAACATATTAAGAATAACCATACTGACTATTAAGATTGTTACAACACGGAAGAACATCGAGGGGATAAATTTCATTGTAGGCACTTCAGTGGAATCGCAAAATTGGATTGGCGTTAATCGCGTAGATATAGTAAATTAAGAACTTATAATCTTGTGAGCTTATAATAATTATCTCTTATCCACTTCTCTTACAAGAGAAAATAAATATCATAATATGTTTTTTTAACTTCCGTTGGTCAAAGTTCCAGGATTTATCCGTCCAGTAGGTAAAAAATTAGTTTAAAATGCTAAAAAAACAAATTCTGGTAAAAAGTCAAATATCCTAAAAATCTTAGATGTTTCCTGAATCTGCTGGGTCCAATTTTTGAAACCTGGATGGTGTTTAAGCACAGAAGTTATTTTTTGGAGTCTTCTCATTGATTGCGTAAGCTTTAATTTAAAATAGTAAAGAATTGTCTGATTTATCCAATACATGTACAATCACTAGCGTTCTTTCGAAAGAAGATATTCGTGTTTTTCTTCTTAGCGAAAATTCAATATCGCGAATCTTGATTATAAACTAAAAATAGAGCTGAGCAATATTTTCTGTGTTGCAACTGTTAAGAAAGAAAATAATTTACCAAAATGATACAAAAGTTATAAACATTTTTAGCAAATATATAATGTTTGAGTTCGTAAAGTGTATGTTTTTAAGGGGTGGGTTTATAGCCTCTATTTGTCAGTGGTTCGTTATCCGAGCAAAATGTTCTTGCATGGGGTGAAAAACGTTCTAACACTTCGACGTTAACATAATACACAGCGGCTGGTGTTCTAACTTATATTGCGTCGAGGATTACCACGTCCTTTCTTATCTACGCGCTTCAGGTACTTTCCTTGTTCGCCCCTACGGTTCAATTCTGCAGCCCGCTGGGACGATATTTAAATTTATTACCTTTTTGCCGCATTTTGATTCGTTGATCCATAATGGAATAAAAAATATCCTTTGGAATAAAAAAAGCATTCAATTTAAATCGTGTTTAGCTTTTGCATTGAAGGAGGTTTAAGATATCATATATAAATGAATTCTAAATTATTTTTATTTGATTTTACATTTTTTGCTTTGTATTGCTCTTTTTTAGTTTTTGGACATAAAAGAGCGAGAAATTCAATATTTAATAGATTTATCATTATTTTTATTTAAACTATTAAAACCAAGCGCACGGCTAGGCTCTTAAAAAACAAACATAGCTGACCAGGAACCTTGTTGTACCAGGGCTAACCCGGGCTATCTCCACACGTGATATTCAAAATGTATTGCCATTCAAAAATTCATTGCTTTAAAAGTATTTGTCTACCTACGCCCAAATTTTTACCAGACCAAGAAAAACGTTTAGTCCACTCTTTAAAATGAAAAAATAAATAAACAGGTCCAAATTGAAACAAATCTATTTGTTTATAAATATTTGATTTATATTATTAAATAACCAAATAAAGTGGATTTTAGTATACTTTATTCAAAAGTTAAGGAAAAGGCACATTTTTTTTAATTTTCTAAAAAACTTTGCGTGTCAGATTGAAACAAGAAAATATGTATTGAACATTTTGATAACATTCATGAAAAAATATTTGACGTGAAAAAAATGTTGTTGCAAATATTGTGAATATTGTGAATGAATTTTGTGATTTTGAAATATTGTGAATGAAAATTTGCGAAGGGTGCAGAATGAGGTGCTATCCGGAAATGCATAAGAACAATATATCTCGCGTGAAAGTAACAAGAATGTTTATAAAGTGTACAAGAAGTAACTATTTCTTTAAAAACATTGCGAAAAAGTACCTTTTCTTAATTTAAAGAAACTTGTTGTTATAAATTAAAGAAAACAAAGTGTTCATTATGGTGATCCAAAAATAAATAGCAACATTTTTTTGCGTGCTAGAGGGTAACGACCGCCCCATTTTGTTCAAAATCGGAAAAAAGGAACTCCCTAATCTTTTATTTATTTTAACAGATGCCGGTTTTGACTTGAAGTTTCCCATGTAAAATGCATGAGGAAAAATCATTTTTCTGAGTTTTTAGAATAATTTTTCAGGTTTTAAAAAAATGTCACGGGAAAGTATGGGAGCCTGTAGAGAATTATTCGACGAGGAATTTCATGTATCAGACATATGGGTTTGCCACCCCTAACACATCCCCACGAGTACCTGTAAACTACCCTTAAAACCAAAAATGTCAATTCTTCATGAAATCGACCTTTTGAACACTGCATGCTCGTCTTTTTTTTACCAAAATTATTATTATTGGTCTAGTGGAATATTAATTATCATTAGTTAATTAATGTTTAATTATTTAAACAAATAGCATTTGTTTAAATGATTTTTTTTCAATAATTCGTTTTTTTCCTAAAAATTATTACTATTAGTCTACTAGAATATTTATTAACATTGGTTTCTTCATTTTAAATTGTTTAAACAAATGGAATTTGTTAAAATTTTTTTCCGAAAATTCGTCTTTTCGCTTAAAAATTATTACTATTAGTCTAGTGGAATATTTATTAACAATAGTTCATTAATTTTCAGTTGCTTAAGCAAATGGAATATGTTTAAATAATTTTTTATTAAAAATTATTAATATTTCGTTAGTGGAATATTTATCAACATGCTTTGATTAATTTTATTTAAAAAAATTTTTTTAATAAATATTATTACCATTGGTTTGGTGGAATATTTAACGACATTGGTTAATTAATTTTCTATCATTTACACAATTCCCATTTGTGTAAAACATCTTGATTTTTTGTTAGACAATGATAATAAATATTCCACTAGACCAATATTAATCATTTTAAGTTAAAAAAGACCAGAATACAGTGCTCAAAAGATCGATTTCATGAAGACTTGACATTTTTTGTTTTAAGGGTAGCTTTTAGGTACTCGTGCAGGTGTGTTAGGGCTGTCAAACCCATATGTCTGATACATGAAATTCTTCAACCCTAAATAAAAATAAAAAAATTAGGGAATTAAGTTTTTTTGGAATTGGAATGTAATTAGGGGGGGGGGGTCGCTACCCTCTAAAAAGCGTTTTTGAGCCACCCCAGTGTTCATGCTATACATGGAAGCAGTCCTCATATAAGAATATAAAATTCTAGCTATTTCACTTAAGTTTTTATCAAAAATATAAGTAATCGGTTATTATTGTTAGGCAGCATATATTATTTGTTTGCCATGAAGAATATGAAGAAACGTAACGAAGAAAAGTGAAAATAGAGTAATCGTTTCCCTGAAGCAAATGAGAAATTTAGTCGAGTGTAGGATTTAGGGGTCGCGGTATTCAAAAGTTAATCGAAAATGAGGAATTTTGCGAACGAATTGAAGGGTTCCATAACGAAGATGATTGGTAGCGCCATGCCAGTTCGATTGGCGGTACGATAACTGCGTTAACGGGGTAATAATAACCAATCTCGAGGCGATTTCCTCTTGGCTCGACCAATCAGAAGACGCGCCCTCATTTCCGTTTTCTCCAGCACGTCGATACAACCTCCTCCTCTTTAAACGAGTAATCACATTTTTCGACAAACCCTCTCCAGATTCCGAATTTTTTTCTTTCCTAAAAAATGCCTGCTTTCTTTGCCCTTTCATTCTCGATTTATGAAAAGACTTTCCTTCCCTTTAACAATATTTTTAATTAAATTTACTTTCTTAAAATTTAAAGTTTATTATTGCCAGTCGGCTCGATACACCAAAATCGAATTTACTGACTTCATAGTGAGTTTAAGAATCAAAAGAACGACTGACTGAAAACGACAGAATTAATTTAGTGGATGAGAGATTACCTCGCTGTAGGATAAGACGTTCGAGTTTTTTGAAAAGTGACGGATTCCTATTTTAGTGAAGTATAGCAGTCGTGAAAAAAGGAGCAAAGGATTCGAGGCGCGATTTTCTGGCCAAGCTAAGTCAGAATTTTTCTTGTGAAATTTGGAACAAGTGGTGCATATAAATTCTCGTCTTATTTTGCTCCATTTCCCGCTTCTTTATTACATTACTTATATTTAACTAGGGTCAACGGTGTCAACTTTAAGTCTCAAATAGAAACTGACATCCTTATTTTTATTCCGATATTTTAGTCATAATAATACGGAATTATAATAGGAATTACCTTATTCTCCTGCACAATATTTTCTTGAAAACGATTATGATTCCTACCACTGCTATCATCATGTTTAAAACGTTCTTCATAAGTCTTTAAATTTCCAATAAAGAGGTTTTTTATATAGTAAATCCTGCCTAATCCTTTTAATAAAATTATTATTATTTCCGACAAGCACTGACTCTGCTTATTATTTTCAACAATTATAAAATGCGCCAATTAATCCTTCTGGTATGAGTTATCAAAGCGATGATAGTAAGATACTTAGGCATA
>NC_046664.1:100351472-100368932 GCF_010883055.1 Belonocnema kinseyi
ATCAACTCCCATATCGACCCTTCTCCCTTGGAGTCCACTGCCGTAGTTAAACATGTGATCAATAAATTAGGCGAACTCATATAACTTTGCTACCCGCGAAATCCGAAGTAAGCGCCGCGCATTTAGAAGAAGCCATCTCAGATTTTCAGCCAACCCCGTTTCTAGATCGACATTGCCCTATCTCATACTCGTACACTCGACCAGGCTCTCTTGGCGGGTTTACTACTGTTTTCCGCGTGCATTTGCATCTGGCGCGATATATGTAACATAGATCACTTCACCGCTCAGCTCAGCTGTGGGCAGGCAGAGTACGTGCATCAGTAGCAATCTCAATTTCCTTTCGTCGGCAGTTCACATTCTTAGAATCGTAAAGCAAGGAAATAAAGGAACTCTGGGTTATTAGACGACAAAAGTGTAGTTTGATAGCTTGCTAATTCGATGGCCAATTCTTCTTTGAATAATCTGAGCATTTTAGAATCAAGAAGAAAAATCGAGAAGATAAAAGATTGTTCACGTATTCAAGTTTACGAACATTTTGTAACTTTTGGTAGATTTTTAGGTTTTTGTGCTATTTATATTAGCTCGTCGTATTTTTAGTTAGAATTGCAAATGTTATAGCAACGCAGCTTACAAATTTGATGTATCACTGACTTTCGAAAAATATTTCAAATTGCATAGACCATTGCGTATTCCGTTTTCTCTACTCATCATTAACCTCATTTTGCTAAACTAAATTCAGGACGACACGGATCTTCCCAGACTTTACACGAATGCAAGCACGACGAGAACTCTGTGGTTTTGGCCCATAAGACTCGAGTAGTAAAGGTGGGCAATATCCACCCTCAATGAACAACGCTTCATCCATTAGTGAGCGAGCTCCTTTGAATATTTCGAAACTATTCAACCCCTGGATTCCAGTAAAAGAGTCCGACCTAACTAGCATTTTCCAAGATTTAGAAAGCTGTAGGTATATGTAGATAGCTTAAAGCAGTATTCGAATTTCGATGATAGAATGATATTTGATTATGCAATATTTTTATAATTTTAAAGAAGATTTTGTTGAATAGATATTACAATGGTAGAAGAATTTAGTTTATGGAATGGTAAGAGTTTAAATCAGAGGCTTCAGGACCTTCACTATCTGTTGAATTTAGGGAAAACTACTGCTATGGGTTGAATTCTGGGTACCCTGCACTTCTACCTTTCTCAATGCACTTGGATGAATTCAGAAACTATGGCTGTTGTCGACTCGCTATCAACAGTTTGATTTCTCGCCTCGCGAATTGAATCCGTAATCACACTATGTGATTCACTTTTAGAGATCTAAAAATGCTTCTTCTATTTAAGGCAGAATGTTGATATCTTTATTGAAACTAAACTTGATATAGGTATTCAGTTTCATCCGCTGTCTTACGTTCATAAACTTATAAACTTCAACTTTGGATGACCACAACCGTACTGTATCACTTACACGCAACACTATAGCCAGGGATATCCAGCGTTGTGGTAATCCCGGCACTTCTTCAGCGTACGCGCTATTTCCATGTTATTTGAACTTACTAGACACATTCAAATCTAAATAACATAAAAGAATGGTGATTTTAATTTAACAGTCGAAGGGCGGAGATGCGTTGTCACGTAGAAACAGATACAATGAATCGTTTCAACAACACACAATATCTAATTTTATACCTAAGTCGCAATGTGCCTGGAATAACAAGAAAGCTTTTGCGTCTCAAGAAGTTATCGCGAAAGAGAGAATCATCAAGGTTCAAACAGAGCAGTTGATGTGCCTCGAACGAGGGGGTGCTAGCTTTAGCACTAAGAATAGGGAAGAACTCTCTCATTTTCCTCAGCATACGGAACGACTCTTAGATCAAGTTAGTTTATAGAGGGAATTAAATACCCGTAAACCTTTGCAGTTACTCGCTTAAAGGGGTATTAGACCTATTCAGTGTACAGAATACAAATGATCAACAAGTAAGGCACATTAAAGGTTATAATTCCGAGGAAGATGCTGCGAATAGACCACAGATGTATAAGAAGTAGACCCTCTTGTTCGAGGCATGCTTCTTCTGCATTTACCACAGATTTTGGCTAAAGTTCAAACTACCTTACCATTTTTCTTAGAAATAAAAGTGTAATTAGAAAGATCGTTCTATTTATGAGAAAGGACGGTTTACAATTCCTCATAAAGAATACATGTCTTCCCAAAAATGGAAAAAGCACTCAACATTTTATATATACTTTTGAATGGGGTATTATTTAGTAGGAAGAAAGGACTTTCTGGTACATTTCTGGAAAAAGTTTTATGAATCGTTGGTATTTTGACCGCAGCATCTCGAATCATTACTCAGTAAACACGGTTGCAACGTTCATCGGAGAGACAGTATCTTGCGAGAGACATTTTAGACCGCCATAAACAGTCCACCCTCCGGCAAATAAAGCTTATACAACGCTTCTCGCTTTACCTCACTCTGGTTGGTCGGGGTGTGATGCACTTTCGGAATATTTAAGCCACTCTGGCCATGCTGCCAGAAGTAGTGTTGCTGATGGCTATAACAAGTGGTGGTCGTTCAAGTATTTCACTCCCTCATAAAACGATCAAGATGCATGCATAACGAACCTGTGATAAGAGAGGAAAGGGGGTAAATATAGTTTAAAGCGGCTTAGTGCCACCGCAGAATACTCGCAGAAACTGGAAACGGGCGACCATTGGGCACCAAATGATTCACTATGTTAGGTGGGTATGACGTGAATCGACCATCCACTGCTCCTCTGAGTATCTGGAACTGTAGTTAGAAAGGATATTTGTGCACTGTCTGGCGCAAATACTGCGTAACGTATTTCTAATGACCCTTGATGATCTATAAATTAGAACTCGCCAATAAAAATTAAAGGATATGATTCTTTCTTGAAATCCAGTGTCCCGTTAAAGAACATTAATTTTATTATTATTACCATACCATTATGACATTTCCCTTTCTGAGTAGGCGTGACTCACTCGGCGAGTAGGGGTGTAAAGTAAGGATGGGGGTACAGGTTTCTTAGATTGATCTAGAATTCTCGTTTTACTCATTTAAGTAACACTTTCATTACGCAACACTGCCCCGACACAGGTTGCTGATCAATCTGTAGCAATCACCCCAAGTAAAGAAACTCACAAATCCTTCACGTGAGGTTCACCACTTGGGCCTATTAGTATCCAAAGTCTCTTGTTTCAGGCTTCATACATTCTACTTATACTCTTTTTATTAACCATTTGTTTTTATAGTTCGAAAAATCCGTAATACAATGATTTAACATAAGAATAAAATTAATTACTACAATACTTCTTTACCTTATTATTATTATTGATTTTTTTGATTGATTTTCGTTTTCCGTTCAATCTAAGAAAGGTGCTTCCCCTGCAAAAAAATCTAATGAATGTCTGTCCCCAATCCGTGCAAATCAAGGCGGTCATTTCTCGTGTTTAGAAAAACTCCTCTCGAAAGCACGCACTTGGGCAGAAGAAATTTAATCAAGGACCACGCACATTGTCTATCGTTTCGTGGGCTTTTTTTCTTGGCTTTTCATTTGTCGAGACTCTGGTTTCTGGTTGTACGACCAGTTGATTAGTGCCAGCACCCTTCCCCATACGATGTTCCGTGCCGAGACCAAAACGGACGACAGACCTTTCTGCTGGCTCGCCTAGACATCCTGGGGTAGCCGGGTGGTGTATATCTGTCACCATTAATCACGCGAGAACAATTAACAGCAGACAGGTTCCTAATTAGAAAGTTATCGCTGCCAATGTCGTGGCAGCGTTCGGAATGACGGTTATAGCACTGACGATGGGATTCTTCTGAGAGAACGAATGTATTAACGCCAAGAAATAGATTCAGGTGAAGATTTAGTGCCTAATCCCTAAGACACCTTAATAATTACAAAAATAAAAATAAAAAAGATCTAAAATATTTTATTTATCTCTAAACTTAAAAAACAGAGAATCAGAGGTAGTGTTACTTCTTGCACATATTTTCGGATTATTGATATTATTATTGCTTCTCATTCTAAATGAAAAAAGTATTTCGGGAATCGTTATAACTATTTGTCATTGTTATCTCTATTAACACACCTTAGAAGTTGGTCTGCCTCCATCTGCATATATTTATGCGATTAATTTTCATTCGACTTTCACCTAGATCGATAGAAAATTGGTTTCGCATGCCGAAACTTAGGAATATCAATTTTGTACTTTTGTACGCTCGGCACCACCCTGTACCTGCTGCTCTGCCTTAAAACACAATACATAATGTAATTGGAGGTTTGACCGTAGGAATAATTTGATCTTTCTCATAGAACTTTTATTCAAAATTCAATTTTATGTATTTCTCGAATTTAACATTTTTTAAGTACGAATACATGCATGCGGTTTTACGAAAATCAGTATTAATTTATGAGATAAATAAAACAATTTTGATTTAAATCAAGCGTTGATATTATAGTACAGTGGATTGATTTATGAATTTAAAAAACTTCGAGAGCGACAATAAGAACCCCATTGGGGGGACGATTTTCACATCAAAAATTTTCGAGGGAGGGTCGTTGGAAGATTACTAAATTTTTGTTATTATTTTTCTTGGTATTAGCAAAAAACGAGTTAGCCAATCCTTGCCTTCCACGTCGTTGAGCCAGACGGCATTTCGATCGGGAAGCACCAATGCGATTTCTGCAAGACTCACGTCTACGTTCAAGGCGGTGAAGGCACTCTTCTGTAAGACCGAAACACGATAAGACGGCCATTTAATTCTTGCTAAAGGGCAATTCTCGTTAGCAGTAACAAGACTTTTTTCAGTCTCTTGCTGGTTATAAGCGTTCTTCCATTCTTGAAGAACGTAAATGGAGAGGACGGACTTAACAAGTCTGGACTAATCCCAATTTAAAACCTTTAGCAGATTTCGCATCTATAAATTTAAAAGCAAACACTAAAAATTACTATTTTGAATTTCTTATTATTTCGCAATATCTAGTAACTGAGTAACGAATATCCTTCCGTTATGTCTTTTCAACATATTGAGCCGAAGTATGGTTCAGACTTAAGAAGAGATCATTATATATGTTAATCGAAAAGGCGATTTGGTTTTAATCGGTCTCTGGTCATATAATTTAAACTTGGGTTGATTGCTGTTAATAGGGCATTGATTACCTTTGTGCGAAGTCCGTGAATTAAATTAGTCTGCAGATCTAGACTGGTCGTTTGATCACCACCCCACATATTTCGCGATGACTGATTTTATTTCACTTTGCAAATTGGTATTATCAACATTTGCTGCTGTTTGAATTGCGCGTGGACTGTGATTGTTAAGTGGATCGCTGAAATTAGTATATAATTGTTAATTATTATTAAATAACTTGGCTTATTGTGATATTTATTTCAAAATTATTTGATAATTAACTGGCGTAATTATTACGCAAGGATTTCGTTTGGATAATATCCGGATTGGGCTTGGCTTAGTACACTTTTACTGAGTGTCACTCGATCTTAAGATATTATAGGTCATTAGTGACTATTATGAGAAAGCTGAAATGAAAGATTCATGTTTTAATATCAATGGTTTGTTTCCTAGTGATCAATACATCTAAAAATCATTAGGCTGGTTCTTCGGGTCATCAGATCGCTCTCGGATGCAAGAAAAAGCTTGGAAAAGACAAGGGTCTCCGCGATTTTAGCCTTGCAGTAAGAAAAAACTTCCTTTTTGCAAAAACTTCGTTTTTCCAGTATCCTTTTATCATTCTGCCTTATGAGTTGGTTCGCAAAGCTTCCAGTTCGTCCGTTGCGCAACGCTCTTACTCAAAATAAAAAACCTTTTGTCTTCCATAACCTACCAGTTTCCATGTAGACGCAACTTACGTTTACTTTGCGCTTCTGATTTGGACGAAATTCCATAGTAGTACCTTTGCTTTTTTGATTTTTTTTTTACTTTGAAGCCATTGCAGTGTAAAATTTTCATATTTAGGGCCCGAAGGATGATATTTAAGTATTCATGTGATTCTAAAATAAAAATTTATATTTATAATTTTTATACTAAAATATATACTGTTGAAAATGTTCGAGTTTCTACAATAGTTCTACAATATAAACGTAATTCTAAATTTCAAACACAGTATTGTAAGTAAAATTGCAATACTTGTACTGTAAATTTATAAACATTACAATACGGCAACTTTGCTGTATTGTAAAATTGAAATACCTTGGAAAGTATAATTGCAATGCATCAAAGGCAATATTATAACAATAGAATTGAAAAACTGCATTGCAATGTGTTGCAAGTTCTAAGTTGTCATTTTTTCGGTGTATTTAGTTTTCACTGCTCTCTAAGTCTGAATTAGTAAAATTTGACTAAAAATTAGAAAAATCGAATCGATTTTTATCAAAATGAAAGCGTATATTTTGCTTCGCGGTATGGTTTCAATTATTTAATTTTTTTAACATTCAACTGTAAGAAGAAAATGTACGGAAACCAAAGATATTAGTGAGAATAAGTTAAATATTTTTTTTTAGTGAAAATTATAACTGAACACTTGAATCACTGAAATAACGCTTTCGAATTTAATATATAAATTATTTAGAAACTGATATAACCGCTGAAAAATGGATAATATCACAGCTGCTTTTAATTCTTAGATCTTTTATTATACCTAGTTAAAGTTAATTAAAGAAGATTTGGAAAACAAGTGGTAACGGCCAACGATTAATGAGCCGTGCGGCAAGTAGCTAGACATGTCATTGGTCAGGCGGTCGTTACGTCTGACTGAGCAAAAACAGAGATTGGCTTGGTAAAGGCGATAAACCCCATCTCCAGTCTTGTCGGGCCCTTGAAGTTGTTTTTTAATTACGATTCCGCTGCTAGTAACGTACGGCAAATTCAATTCTGTGCTTTCTGGTGGAGGAATTGAATGCAAAGGGGTCGTGAGACTAGCTCTACTCGACTTGTACCGCGTAGAGCTTTCAGTATTAACCGTTATATTTGCATTTTATTGTTTAATATAAGTTTATGGTATCCACGTCTCGAACCCCCTTTATACCGTACATGACTCGCTGAGCTTCTCGTTGTCGAGGGACTTCAGTGTGCTTCCTCAGCTTTTAATTTTCTCTCTACTTCGAATCGCCAACGAACTCGTGGAACAGATACTTTAAAAAATCTGCAAACTAATGTAATAGAAATTCGTTGACATTCAGCGAACTCTTCTGTGACCTATTAATGCATTGACATTTCCTGATTTCCTAAATACTGCCCAACACCGATGTTATGTGACTCTCTTGGGCTTAAGAGTAAAAGAAAAAAAGGCGATGATACTATTTTCGAAATAGATTTTGAAAGTCCAGATTTAAGTTTTTATGTGAATGATTATAGTAAGGAGGAAGGCACAATAATATTACAATGGAGACTCGGTAATGAGGTTCTTTACACAGTAAATTAAACTCAAAGGGCAAAGTTCACAGTTACCAAGCGGAGGAAGAGATACACGTCTACGTAAGTTGAGCGTTGTGGCACTTATGTACCGCTTAAAGTGGGCATTATAGGCACAATAGGGCTGAAAGCCGGCAGAGTAGTCTTTGTCAGGAAGAAACGAACGTCGAATAGTGACTCACAGTGGCGTAGGTTTTAAACTTTAGAAATTTTAGCTAGCAAAATTTTAATTTATATTTTGGAATTGAAATATCACATATTTTGTGATCAGAGAAATTTAAGTTTATAAAATTCTAAATTAGGAATGTTCGGGGAAAATTCACTTCAGAACCTTATAAATACAGAAATAATACAAGCAATCAGCAATATTTATAACAATATAATTTCAAATTAAAAAAAAAACATTTTTTTCAAGTACAAATGTTTAAACTTGCGAAAAAAAATTTTCTACCAATGTTATTTGCAACTCAATTTTTTCTCACTATCGCTTCTTATAAATTTAGATTAAAATTGAAAACGCACCGAATTCAAAAAATTGATCGCTGTCAATAAATGGTATCATTTTCTGGGAAACAATATTCTACAATTTCACTCTTTCCAATTTTGAGGGTAAATATCTCTATTGTTGAAACCGTTAACACTTTTTTAAGCAAATAAATATATTTGAAGATTATTTACTTATTCACAAAATTCACCACAGTTTGTGAAAAGAACAGTTTTAGGGGTTTAAGTAATAAATATTCAAGAGATAATATCGAAATGACTTTTAGTGGAAAAAAGTTTGCCCTGATCTGGTGGCTGCAAAAAATGGAAAAATGCAAACCAGTACAAGGATTTGAAAAATAGTTCTAAAGAAGCCAGATGCAGGAAACTCGAAAGACGGTATCCGAAACACGAGAAAAAACGTCAGAAAACAAAATCTGCCCGCTTCGTGGGCACATTCTCATTGCGCGCGGCTTGTTTCAGTCGCAAGTTTGAGCGCGCCTAGGGCGCGCCTCTGTTGAATCATGCGCTTCGCGCTCGACAATTGGTTACCTCGCACTTCGCACTCGGAAAAAATTACACATCGCGCTTCACGCTCGGATATTTATTCTTTGCATTTGGATTGCTTGAATAAAACTTTATCAAAAAGATCTCTCTTAGATGGCAGAATTTATATGTGTCTTCATATTCTGAATTGCCTACTTAATTAAGTATAGTCAATGATTAAGATTCTCAAAGCTCTGTAGGCTTTGAGGTGCATTTGTAAATCGATTTTGTTCAATCTTTTTTTTTCGTAACTTTCGTCATTTTTCGAGAATTTTTTATTGATTTTATTTTTATTTTCAATGTTATATTTCACGAACAAAACAAAAAGTACACGTCCTATCAAGAAGTGATACTCAAAGATATTGTAGTTCCTTTTTGGGATAACGATCTTTGTTGATTCACCTTTATTCGCATCCTACATAGTTTGGCCATAAAATGGAATTTTGATTTTTCATTATTTTTTGTGCAATCAAAATTTGAATTTTCGATTTTCCATGAAAATCCAAAATTTAATTATGACAGTTTTGTAGTGCTTTTAAAAAGTTATGCTTTTCTTCTCCTGACTTTTTTTCATATTATGGGTTGTTTGACTTAAAATTTTGAATTTCGGTTGATTTAAACAAATTTTGAAAATGCTACAACTCTGAGAAATATTTCTTTTTTGAAAAAAGTCATTAGGATAAATTGTTTTTTTTCATTTTAATAATATAAATATTCATATACAGAATGTTCAAATTCAGAAAAATGTGGTCTCACAAATTTTCAAAATGCGCTCAGTTTTTAAATTTTCATCAGAAATGGATGGTTAACGGACTCTGGCTTTCTTTTAGGGCCTAAAAAAAGTGTGCCAATCATGGATTTGATCCAATCATTTTTTTCGAGAGCTAGGGGCCATCCATATACCACGTGGAAAATTTTTCACCACTTTTTGACCCCCTTCCCCTCATGGACAGCCGTGGAATTTGGACAAATACCCCCCCCCCCTCCCCTTTACTTTGTCCACCTGGACCGATTTTATGAAAATATAGATATTATTAATCTTAAAAATGTCCGGGAGGTCGCGACAATTCCATGGACGTCATTTGAGTACTCACTAAATTTCAGATTCTTTTGTTTTCATATGTCAACAGTTCGAAACTTGTTGACTGGCTAACAGCTATTGGTGCATTTTTCAATAATTTATCGTTAAACTGGTCGGAAATTCGAATGAAAAAACGTCATTTTAGTACTCTTCAAACCCACGGGGAATGATTGTTTGGATGTTAAACACTAAGAATAAGTTTGACTGGCAGCCCCTTAGTGGTGCCAAAGTTAACTAACATACTGTGAAACATGTGAAAAATTCGAGTGAAAAAACATAATCTTAGTACTCTTGAAACCCATTGGGGATGATTTTTTAGGTGCAAACAACTACGAAAAAGTTTGACTGGCAGCCCCTAAGTGGTGCCAAAGTTGAGTGGCAGGCTGTCAAACATGCCAAAGATTCAAGTAAAGAAACGTGATTTTAGTACTCTTTAAACCCATTGTTGCGAGCTGTGAATTTGCATAAAAAGTGAGATATTCGTAGTTTCTTTTTTGATATACATATTATTTTTATAGAAGTATCCTATAAATTAAAATTTTCGTTAATGAAAAGGACAAAACTTTCATCCGGTTGCTAATTAAAATGTCAGTCAACTTTGGCACTACTCAGAAGCTGCCAGTCAAATTCTTTGTTAGTTGTTTGCAGCAAAACAATCATTCTCGATGGGTTTGAAGAGTACTAAAATGATGTTTTTTCACTCGAATTTTTGACATGTTTGACAGTTTCCCACTTAACTTTGGCACCACTCAGGATCTAATAGTCAAATTCTTTGTGAGTTGTTTGCACCAAAACAATCATCCTCAATGGGCTTGAAGAGTACTAAAATGACGTTTTTTTACTCGAATTTTTGACATGTTTGACTGTTTCCCAGTTCACTTTAGCACAACTCAGGAGCTGCCAGTCAAATTCTTTGTTAGTTGTTTGCACTAAAACAATCATCCTCAATGGGTTTCAAGAGTACTAAAATGCCGTTTTTTCACTAGAATTTTTGACATGTTTGACAGTTTCCCAGTTAACTTTGGCACCACTCAGGAGCTGCCAGTCAAACTTATTGTTAGTTGTTTGCACTAAAACAATCATCCTCAATGGGTTTCAAGAGTACTAAAATGACGTTTTATCACTCGAATTTTTGACATGTTTGACAGTTTCCCAGTTCACTTTAGCATCACTCAGGAGCTGCCAGTAAAATTCTTTGTTAGTTGTTTCCACTAAAACAATCATCCTCAATGGGTTGCAAGAGTACTAAAATGACGTTTTTCACTAGAATTTTTGACATGTTTGACAGTTTCCCACTTAACTTTGGCACCACTCAGGAGCTGCCAGTCAAACTTATTGTTAGTTATTAGCATCCAAACAATTATTCCCCGTGGGTTTGAAGAGTACTAAAATGACGTTTTTTCACTCGAATTTTTTACATGTTTGACAGTCTGCCAGTTAACTTTGGCACCATTTAGGAGCTGCCAGTCAAACTTATTGTTAGTTTTTAGCATCTTAACAATCATTCCCCGTGCGTTTGACGAGTACTAAAATGACGTTTTTTAACTCGAATTTTTTACATGTTTGACAGTCTGCCAGTTAACTTTGCAACCACTCAGGAGCTGCCACTCAAACTTATTGTTAGTTTTCAGCATCTAAACAATCATTCCCCGTCGGTTTCAAGACTACTAAAATGACGTTTTTTCACTCGAATTTTTGACGAGTTTAAGAATAAATTGCTGCAAAATACACCAACAGTTGTTAGTCAGTCAACGAATTTCGAACTGTTGACTATGAAAACAAAAGGATCTGAAATTTTAGTGAGTACTGAAATGACGTCCATAGAATTGTCGCGAGCTCCCGGACTATAAAAAGTCCAAAAGGAGCTATGAATTGGCTAAAACAATTCGAATTAGCTTAGGAACGTGAGCTTAAACATGATTTAAATTTGAAAGAAAAAGTCGTGAAAAAAATAAAAATACAAATAAAAATTATATTGTGCGTGAGCACCATATAAAAATTGAAGTATATCTAGAATATACCTTGTCTCATTTCAGTATATTTTTCATAGATTTAGGGAAATGTTTGTCCACGTGGATGCTAGCTCGACCCCCCCGGTCCCCCTCGTGGACAAGCGTAGAATTTTTCCATTCCCCTCTCCCCCCTAAAGTGTTCACGTCGTACATGGATGGCCCCTTATCGTTTTTACGGACGGATGGACGGACGGAGAGGCAGGCAGACAGACGCCACCGTAAAAACTTGATTTTCGGATTCAGGGCGTTTAAAAACGTTTTAGGCAATACAAATTTAAATTTTCGATTGTTTAATGGAATTCAGAAAATTGTTATGATAATCTTGTAGGCCTTTTAAAAGCAACGTTTTTCATCTCTACAGTTTTTTCATACGTTGGCTGTTTAGTTAAAAAATTTGGTTATCGATTGATTTTTTAAGTTTTTTAAATGCTATAATTCAGGTAATTTTCTTTTTTGGAAAAAAGGCTTTCTAAGTACTAATAATAGTCGTACATATCATTTTTAAATATAAAAAAAAGTCTCAAACATTTTTTTAAATCATTAACTTTTGGAATTTCTATCCAAAATGGCTGCTTAACGACTCCGTCCTTTCTTCTATTACCTAAAAAAGTGCGCCAAAGTTCGATTTGATTTATGAATTTTTTCGAGAGTTATCGTATTTACGGGCGAACAGACAGACAGACGTCATCGTAAAAAACTGATTTTCAGATTCAGTTGGTCTCGACACGTGTATATCTGTTAAAAAACCGTGGTGTCAAATTTCGGACAATTGTAATAGTTTCTCAATCATAATTCGACGAGAATGCAAAAAGGAAATAAAGATAAAAATATTTTGGATTGAGTTTTTTCTATACCACAAAAAAATTATTCAACGATTTTTGACAATTTAATAAGAAAAATAAATTAAATTGTATAATTTCTAAATCGAAAGCTCTACACAGGAAACAATTTTTTTTTTTACATTAATTTTATTTTACTTTTAAATTTGAACAATTACATATTCAAAGAAATCAAGATTTGACAGTTTAATATTAAAAACTAAATTGAAATTTTATGAAATCAAAGAATGAATTGAATCATACCAAACAAACTTTCAAACTAAATAGTAATTCGAAATGGAAAACACTAAAAATGAAAAAAAATCTACTCCAGAACATTGAAACTGAAACGAATGCCAACTTTATTTTAAACTGACAAACTTTATAGTTACCAAAAATTGTAATATTAAAACTTTTTTATAATCAAACCCTGTAAAATTTAAATTATTTTAAGTAAATTGAATTCACTTGAAAACTAATCCTTTTAAATTGCTAATTAAACTTTTCCAAATTCCACCAATTCAATTTTAATTGCAAAATCGCAGCCTATGAAAGCGAAAATTTTAAAATTGAGCGATCAACATGTAAATTCAGAACTCTTAAATTCTTACAACCATTTAAAATTGTGGAATTATGCATTTATTGATGTATCAACTTCAGTTACATAGTTTAATTTTGGTCTTTTTGTTATTTTTAACGTAATTTTTCATGTAAAATCTTCATTTAGAACTATTATTTACTCTAAAAATTTTTCAATAAAATATTTTTCAATTTAAAATGATTTATTAGTTTAAATCTTCATCTAAAAATCGAGAATTTTTGAGATATTACATTGCAAATAAAAATAAATAATAAGAAACTATCTTGCTGTAATATGATTCCATTTTTTGAAATTTTACGATTGTGAGCTTTGCAATTCGAAATTGCCGAGAATTAATCTAAAAATTAATTGCAGAAAAAAATTTAATTTCTAGGCCTCATATATCCGGGTGTAATATTTCCCTCCCGGCTTTATCCCGGTTTTCTCCAGGTGCATGTTTTTCCCGACTTTCTACCGGTTCTCCCGATTCTTCCGGGTGGGTGGCCACCCTGCAAACTTATGCTGTTCTCAAATACATACTTAGATACTCATTTCTTATTATGTTTTCCTTAATTATAGCATTCCGTTAGTTTTTAAAACAAACTGTTACTGGTTTATAATAGTTAAATATCATCACTAATTTTGACTTATAAAACTTCGTTCTACTTTGAAAGATTCTAATACGAAAAATTTTAAGGAAAAAGGACTAATAATTCATAAAGCAAAAAATTTAAAAGTGCACGAAACTAATATTATCTGACGACTTACAGCCGACACTACTTACCTTGCCGCTACTTACCTTGCCGCTACTTACCTTGCCGCTACTTACCTTGCCGCTATTTACCTTGCCGCTTCCCCTAACTCTCGGTCGAGCTCTTCCCCCTCCACGACCTATATAATATATATAATATATATAATATTTATGTCTCATGATAATTTTCTTGTCACATGAGATAACCTCAAGTATGGCAAGTTTAATCAAAGGTTTATCAATAATTTGTTTATACTAACCAATTTTTCAGTTTATTCCGCGAGAGAATGATGTGCTCACCATTTTTTGGAACCAAATGTGAGATAATTACTTCCATAATATGTATTCTGAAAATCGAACTTTTACTGTTTGTAAACACTGAAACAATTTGCACCAAGCATCAAGATCAGACTCGAAAGTGGGGGAACATCGTTTCCAGGAAAATTACTCTCCTACGGTCCAATCTGCGGCAAGGCAAATAGCGTCGACTGTATTAACAAAAGTTGAGTGAGATAAGTACATTGTGGAATTTTGTAAATATTTCATAACATTTTGCATCCTCATTTGACAAAAAAATCATTCAGTAACTTTTGTTAATTTTTCGTCAAAACATTTTAATTTGTTCAGGAAGGTAGAATGTGGAGCGTTAAATTATAAGCAAAAACTAAGCTCCTATTTTGACGCCTTAAATGGAAAATTTGTGCACAAAAGAGCGCTAATTTAGGGGCAAAAATTGTATTGGAATATCCTCTACTTTAAAACCTTAGCTCCTACAAATGTTAGCATGAAGAGTGTTGAAGTACTAGTAGGGCCTACATTTCCACTCGGGTGTAGCTAAAAACGTTGAGGGTGGCATCAATCGCTTCTGGATTTAAGTATACAAAAGTCAGAAAGCTCATTTTATTATCAGGCTGAAGATGATAACAGCCAAATATATTTCGAAGGCATTTTTGTTAGAGTTACTGTGCATAGGGCTGTCCCGGTATTTATCATCAGCCACGGATGCATTCTTGTTGTTTCCTAATTTAACATATTGGGAAAAGTCTGATTTTTATTTATCATCCGCGGACTGAATTGAAGCCAAAGGCATTATGGGGAGGGGGGGCTACAACTTAAGGTGGGATTCGAACCACTAGAACTTCAGTAAAAGTACATAGAAAAATTTCCCGAGTTATTTTCAAACGGAAAAATTAAAAGTAATCTCTAAAATAAATCGAATAATTTTACTTTAAGCACGGAACTTAAAAAATGTCTGATTTTTTAATTTTTTTATTCTTTAAACTAGTGGAACACGTGACGATAACGTGACGTGACTGCGACTAGAACGTGTGTTCCTTCTTCCACGGTACACGATCTTACAAGCAGTCCACAGGCAGCTTTTGTAGTTTAAAACCATTTGGTCGGATCGCGTGCACGGAACGCATTTATAACAGCGTGCCTTGCCTCCCTTTCTTCTCTCTTCCGTTAGTCAATCTTTCTCTCTTTCTCCCTCCTAGATCAGTTTCTTGCTCCTCTTTTATTCCCTGCCAGCCACTGTTTGCGATCACTATCGCTCACTTTCTCTCTTTCTGCTTTTCTCTATTTCTTCCATCCGCTTAGTTTCACCAAGCTGCTCAGCGGGAATGAAAATTTATTTACTGCTGAAATGATTTACATTTTATTTATCGCGGCTTGAGAGCTCAGAAGCCAGTAGTCCCTGAAACTTTGGAATTTAATTGCCAAGCGACACCCTCCAAAGCTAGGACGCGGGCAATCTCGAATCTACCCTGGGATAAAATCTATCCCACTCGGAAGTGAGGATCTGTACCGAGAGTGAAAGAAAATTAGTTTCTTCAGAGTTCTCCGTACTTCTCGGAGTGAGTTTTTATAACTGTTTTTATAACTGATTGAAAAAGACTCAGAAATAATGGAAATTTAATTGTACTATCTAAGTAATTTGAGGTTTGAGTATCAATTTTTAACAGAAAAAATATTGGTCTATTAATTATTATTGTTATAACATGAAGCCAAATCCCTTTCGTGGTAAGTGTATCTCACTTGGTTTTATTCTCGTTATACTGTTACGCCTATACATTTTCTCGTGCAAGCTCTTGTGTTTTTGTGATCTTTTATATCTTTTCGATTTAGGGTATTATTGTCACTTTCCCATCATATTGGTTATTTTTAAAATTGTCTTTTAAAATTCATACTTTTCAATCTCTAACTATTCCAATTGATGAGCCTTATTATCATTTTTTTTAACTTCAAAAGTTTCTATTTGAATCTGTCTATACTTCGAAACATTTCTTTCCTTAAGTATCTTTATTTAGGAATGCAAAGAAGCTAAAAGAACTATCTATAAAAATCATTTCAAAACATTTGTTTAAAAAATTAATCAGTTTTGTTGAGAGAAATAATTAAAAAAATTAAATGGAAGAGCTGAATATTGAATGTGGCACGTTTTTTTGAAAAAAGAAGGTAGACGTTTGGCACTGGGGTTAATGTATCTAAAGAAAATAGGAGTAGACAAGTATGAAAAGTAGAATCACTTGACGCAATACTTGAGAGGCGAAATGGGGATGACCCTCGTTGAAAATGAAGGGTGGGTAGATTTTGCTATCTGCTCGCCTGTTTCCATAGCGACCTGAGGAGCCCTTTGGCTCAAGCCAAGAGAGCCACAGGCGGCAAATCTCTTGTACATACAATAATCCGACCTTTCTATTTCTCTCATCCACGTGCCTTCCATCCAAACTTATTCATCCTTGCTCTTATTTGAATTTTGCTCCACTTCTATATACTCTCAAACTTTTTTGTTTTTAATTCACCATAACGGGCCACGTACTACATATAATATGAATTATTCCTAGAAAAATGTCAACCTTGGAAAACCTTTTCAACTTTTTGATGCTCTATAATTTTTCTGACAGAATTATTTAAAGGCGAATATAAAATGGCAAAAATGACACCTTTTTGGATAAAAATAGCGTGCATAAATTAAGAAAAAGATTACAATAAAAATTGGACATATATTTTATCAATTTTATGATAATAAGTAGAAGATATGGTAAAGATATTATAAATACATACCATGTTACGGATTTATGCAAAAATAAAACATTAATTGTCACGCATAAATAAAATATTAAAAAATTTTGTAATTATCGAACGTGCCATTTCTACGCAAAGCCAATCGAAATACGAAGTGATGGTTAAAAAAGAAATTGCAAATTTTCAAAATACCTGCAATTCTAATTGTATCTATTTTTTTATAGAATTCGAAGTTTTTGTTTTATATATCGAAAAATATTATGTTTTTTACTATACGAACATGTGTGTGAAAGCGTACAAATGCCAAAATGTTAAAAAATTCCATACTTAGAGTTTATAAAATTATAAGAATCACGAATGGGCAAAGGCCAAAAATAAATTTATAGCCAACCATGCTGTGCCTCGAGTGACTTCACTCAAAACGGTTTGCATATGCCAGTTTTTTCTGAATATACTTCTGGAATGCCCCACAATCATTTTGAGCTCAAAAAGAAAAAAATGGCTTGGGCCGTTTTTGAGAAAACTCTTTTATTTATTTTTTGAAAAGGTTAATCAACATATTTAATTAAAAATAAGTTGTACGTGCAAATTTAAAGCACTTTAATCCTGGTATACGAGGGTGGATTGATAAGTTTCCGGCCTGACCAAGAGATGGCGCCACTAGGCCTACCTTGAGGTGGCGTTCTATAGTACCATCCTTAGATAGCT
>NC_046664.1:100369032-100388571 GCF_010883055.1 Belonocnema kinseyi
GCCTTGGAGGAGATTATGTTGAGAAATAAAAAAAAAAAATTCTTAAAAACGTTGTTTTTCTTGGTCAGGCCGGAAACTTATCAATCCACCCTCGTAAGTGCTTAATACATAGGATAAACCGGAATGAGGTAATTTTCAAAATACTCATTTCTTTCCACTTTTTTCACCATTTTTCAAAAATATTGAATAGTTTCAGTTCTCATAAAATGTTTAGCACCTGCAGCCCTTTTCGGATGCCAGACTGAATGATTCTAGCCAATAAAATTCAACGTATAATTTATTTTAATTAAAATATATTAATTAACCTCTTCAAAGAAACAAAAAAAGCGGGTTAAGCGATTTTTTTCTTTTTGGGCTAAAAATTATCGTGGGGTATCCCAGAAGTATATTCAGAAAAAAACTGGCATATGTAAGTCCTTTTGGGTTGAAGTCAGTCAAGGCACACCGTGCAATATAACAGAAAATTCGCCTGAAATTATAGAAGTATATAAACATTGTTTCCAATATTTCAAGAAGGTGAAAATACAAATAAATATATGTTTTCAAGGCATAAAAAATAAAATCCTTATCCAGTTGACATTATCATAATTTAAAAATAATTTTTTCGCAAGCGGGAAGCGTACCTCGTTCAAGTAGTGTCGTAAATTACTTGAAACCATTAACAATAGAATTTCAAAACAATTATCTTTACCGAGTTGTCATGCTCATGTATTTAATTCTTATTGAAATTTTTTACTGACGCCGTAACACTTGTAATTAAATAAGCGAGTAAAATTCACAAAATTAGAGTTGAGTTACGATAGAAGAAGCAAAGAAAGGATTTCATCGAAGGAGACTTGCATCTTGTTACAATATCTCAAGATCCTAAACCATTTGGGAGCCCCTTGCTCATTTCCTCGACCGATTTGGACAAGGAAAGCTCTCTTGCTTCTTGGGTCGGAATGCAATTTTCAGATTCTAGAAACGGGAACCGTGTATAAACGCTGGCATAGATTCGGATAAGGGCACATTCTCGATGTCAGCATGCTCGCCGGCTTAACTGCAAACTCCAGAGAGCTACGAGGTGCATTAGTGCATACTTGAGCTTGGTCCTGGCATTCTAAGCCGTTCCCCGTCTTAAGCATTACAATTTCCCTTGTTTTATTCGACCAAACCTACAAGCTCGACTACACGTCTGGGACACAATTTCAAGTAGGGTCTTTTATTAGCCCTGTGAGAGACTTCCACGATCAAAAATTTGCCATATTAAAAAATGTTTCTTCAACTTTGAATGTATTCAATGCTTGAAATTAATCAATTATAAACCGTAGAGCTAAAACATATATCCTAAACACAGACATAACTAATTATAGTTGCATTGAAAAGGCAATTAATTTTCTAATTTGTCACAAAAAAATGTGATCTGACAAAATGTATTGAAAATCTCTCATTCAGTACAGTTGAAAACCTGATTGGCTTTTGAATGACTTGGTGGCAAAATATTTCATTGTTCTAGCAAACGTAGATTTCAAATTATCAAATTAGGCGATTTTAAATCATTTCTAGACTCTGTAAATAATTGTGATAAACGTTAAATATCTATTAATTTTACAAGATTCATTTACAACAACGGTCCAAGGAAAGTAGAAACATTTTGGAGTATTTGTCCAAATTTAGTTTTGATTCATATTTTAAGGGATTTATAAATATTAAAATCATGTTTTTAAAGCCATTCCGAAATATTTCAGGGCATATCGAAAAGTTTTATTTGTTTCCACAAATTTCAACGAATTGTTAGGATTTTCAAAGTATTTAAAAAGATTTCAAGAGATTTCACATTACTTTCAAAGGATGCAAGTAACGTTAAACCATTTCAGGGGATTTCAAAATATTCTGAAATTTTAAGTGATTCAAGAATATTTCATCGGCTTTCCAAGAATATTCAAAGATTTGTATCAAATTTAAATATTTTTAGGAGACAAAAAGGGATTTAGAGACAAACCTCTGAAGGTTGCAAATGGTTTTAGATAAGATTTTAAGGGATTTAAAGAGGTTTCTCAGGACTCCAAAGTATTTTTAAATGTTTTAAGGATTGTCAAAAAGTATTTTAAAATATTGCAAGGGATTTTGCAAGAGTTTAAGCTATTTCTAAAGATTTTAAAGCACTACTGAAAAATACTAATAAATGGAATTCCCCAAACTGTAAGGTTTTAGAAAAAAATCGAAATAGAGAATCCCCAAAATTATCATATTTATGACAATTTGGAATTTCAGAATTGCGAAATTCCCGAATAATAAAAATATCAAAAACTATAAATTATCGAAATATAAAATTCCTAAATTTAAACAATTGATATTTATTTTTATAGTATTAAAACAATCTTTTAATTGTTTTGATTCGGGAATTTTTATAATTAAAATTTTTTTCTTTGTAGAAAATTTGATAGTTTCAGACATTTTAAAATTTTTGCAATTTTAATTCAGGAATGATCTCTTAGTGGAAAAATTTGCATTCGATAATAATATGATTGTAGTCCAGAACATTCTAATTCGAGAATTTTAAATTGTTGTAAACTTTATAAATTAGGAAATTTTCGATTTGGAATATTTTATTTATCGACAATTTGACAGTATCAAGAATAGTATCTTTTGGGATTTTCCACTCCCCCAAATTTTAATATACCGAACCAGTCCTTTTCTGATATATTGCCATATTTTAAGTATTGTAACTTATAAGTAAAGTGTTTAATTAATTAAAAATACGTATGTTATACTGATTTAGCCTTTTTTAGTCTGATACGACTCATAGTGCTTAAAATGTGAAAATATGTAATAATCGGGCGCTTAGTACGCATGTATGGTGGTTAATTCCTTTTAAAATATCTACTAAATCGTTTTTTCAAAAAATTATGTTTTGCTACTTATGTGTCATACTAAGGGAATAAATAAAATATTGTCAATGTATTTATCACTAAATGAATTACAAATTACTTGTGTGTATCCATTTGCAACACACTATTCTAGTCACTCATCGATCCTATTATGAATACAAGAAAACAAAATCTGACAGAATGAAAAAAATCTTGCTAAATCGTTCACTGCAAATAATCACTCATAGAAATAGTCATCTTTACAAAGACAAATAGTTGAACCAACCATTTTTTAAATATATTTACTACTCGCCTGAGGATCTCAACATATCTGGATGTTTTTGCAGCTTGACTAATCCAATAATAATTGCCATAATTAGAAAAGAAGTCACTATTACTAGAAAACTGGACGGGGATACCTTTTTTCTGAGTAATAATCGCTGTTTCGACCATTCTTCTTAGAGAACGATTAATTTTTTCAGTGAAATCGTGCAGATCGGGAAATTGATGTTTCATTGCAAGGTGATCCTTTTCCTAGAACCGAAGGATCTAAATAGCTCTGCTATAAAAGTGAATGCTTTCGTGCGTGGAGGGTTGCTGTTTCTGTGCCTACTTGGTAAGAGGGTGTAAGGGAATGAAGCCGATGTGAGACAGAAACCTAAAGAGAGAAAGAGAGATAAAAGGAGATCCCCAAGAATAAAGATAGAAAAAGAGATCCGTCCACTTGACTGCACCCCTGAGACTAATCCCCAACCCTTAGTTCTCTTGGCTTGAGTTTCCGGCTACGGGAATCGGATTTCTGCTGAAAGAAAAGTAGTCGTGGAAGTATTTTCACGCATGTAGCAGATTTTCCGACCATTGCACGAAAACGATCTTTGAAAAATCATTCTCTGCGCATATTCCCCGCTAAGTTGATAACACTTTTTTTTATCTCTCTTAATTAAATTTCCATTAAAATAATATGTTCATCAACAGCCCGCGTAGAAATTCAAATGGGGAACTAGCCTGGTTCCCGACCATTCGACCCCACTTAAAGTCGGGGGCTAGTCGGGTCATCTGACTAGTCCCCGACCATTATCGTCACGGTAGATTAGTCGGGTGCTAGTCAGGTTACCCGACTTATCCTAGTCGGGGCCTGAGCGGGTACTAGTAGGGGTCATATGATAATAGATATGCGTTAAATATTAACCAAACTTCTCAAAATTTGTGAAGCATCCCCTAAAAGTTTGTCAAAATACTCCAGAATCTTTTTAGAAATATTTGAAAGTGTTCAAATTTACCCATTATTTAATGGGGAGAATATCCTATACTTAAAAATGCATACATTTATGTAACTAAAATTCCCCAAAATTTGTGGAATATTAATTTTAGAAAAAAGCTTCGGCTAGAACGCAGCAATGGAAGTGCTTCGCTCTGAAGGAACCGACATGTTGGTCACGGTAGTCTCTGGCTCCAGGCAATTATGCTTCGTTACGTGTGGACTGCTGTCTTAAACACTCGGTGCGTCATTTCTGTCGCGCGAGAGGCGGCACGTCGCGCCCTTTCGGATTTTCTTTAAAGCTACCAGTCCACAACCGCAAGACTCAAATGAAGGTGGTAGCGAAATTTGAACTGTACCGTGCTTAATAGTTTACTACTAGGATACTGCTTTTCACTAATTAATCAAAAACTTTTTCTCTTTCCAATTTCAACTATATGAAGGGTTAGACTTTATTTACATATGGCCAACCTTTCAGATCAATTAAAAAAAAAAAAAACATCTGTACAAATTTAGAGTCTTATGACTTTCGGCAGACTTTTCACCTGCATCTATATGTATCTTTTCCAATATGGATTTTCTTAAAATTGCATACAAAGGTAAAATTATTGTTAAATATATTCTTAGTGTTTTAGAATAAAAAAATCATTACGCTTTTTTAGATATTACCTTATTTGATAAGACCTCGCCGAAAACTCAAGCATAAGAATAACTCAATCAGAGCCCCACTAGCTCCCGACCAGAGTGAAATTAGTGGAAAAAAGGCCCGACTAGTCCTTAACCAACCACCGACTAGGCCCCGACTGAAATTTTGACAAAAGAGCCCAACTAGTCCCCGATAAGTCCCCGGCTGGGTACTTTGTCAAAATTAAAAACCCGACTAGCCCCCGATTAGTGCCCGACTTGTAATAGGGCTAAATGGGGTTATTTCCACACGGGAAGGCTCTATTGGTAATTTAAATTACTTTAGAATTTTAATACTAACATATTTTATTACTAAAACCTGATTTGAATACTTTTTAAAGTCTATTCCTAATTTGTTTAAGGTCTAAGATGAATTTTAAAAATTGAAAAATGTTTAGCATTCCTGAGATTGTTTTTTTGATTTTTGGGAGTTTGTCCCTGAGGCTATTCTCGACTGCTGGTTTTTAGAGAGTGTAGCTTTGCTCACTTAAGAACGACATATTGATTGACAATTACAGGTTGAATTTATTATCAAACTTTTTGTGATTTTTCGTATACACCCGAACGAGCCTCCACTCTAAACACCGTTACTGACCGTCGCGGTCACGAGTGTTCGAGCGACAGACACTTTGAAAAGTGACCGCGCGGAACGATAGCGGCAGAGAAAAACTCCCAAAAGTTATAAACATGAACTCAAACTGAATAGAATAAAAAAAGTGTTAACACTGATATAGAATTAAACTTATAAAATTTGATATAATAAACTGCCGAATTTCTGAAAAATCTTTTTCTCGATAGATAGATGTCTACCATTGGTGTCTCTGGAGCATTTTCATCGAGGCGCAGCAGTTAGCAATTATTCGTAACATTCAGTTTGTGACAAGCGCGGACTATAAGACCGCTATTACCACAAAAGCGACCGAACAATATAATTCTAGGTGCACGTGTGATCAAAAGCCCTTTTCAAGGACGGTCGTTAGACCGAGACCGATATTACGAATCAAATTACAAGTAGTCTCGGGCTGGTGAGGCTTCAATATTACAGTGGACTTGGACTCGTCTACCTTGCTCCTCTTCCACTAATGAGAGGTTGAATATTTATAAAGCTCTGCGCCTGAACTGCTGCGCCGCATCGAGTGTAGAGCCTTAAACCGTAATACGTAAGTTGATTTTATACGGGCAACCATATCCCCAAGAAAACCACCGCCTCGCTCCATAGAGTTTCATTGTAATTGCCTTGTTCGTCTTGACTTTTCCTTGAAACGGGATCGCGGACTTGAATTGCATTATGCAAATCGTAATCTTGCTGAGTCTCCATTTCTACGACACGTTGCAGCCTTTCGAAGAATGGCGAGCTTCGTGACAAAGGATCGGCTACAAATACCATCGAAAACGCCTTCCTCAAGTCACTAACTTTAATTATTTTTCGACTTCTTGACACTCTAACGTCTCATTTATCGCTTCTGATTAAAACCATTACTTTAAAAATTTCACTTGATTTTTAATTTGAGGCAATTAAATTTGAAAGCTTTTCGAGTCATAAAGCTTTCAAGATTCTTAGAATTAAAATATAAATACCAACAGGTGACAGCTTCGCATCAGGTCTACGTTTTATTGATAGTAATTTTTAGATTTCAATTTATTAAGCTCAGAAACGAGAACTGTTACAAATAATTGATAAAATTCAGAAAAATACTCACATACTTAATCCTAACTAATTTTTAGGAAAACTGAAAATGACCTTTACAAAAAAGTATTCTTGATAAAAGTTGTTTATTTTACCATAAATATTTAGAATTTGATATTTTTGCTTTCTCTTAATGCTTTCTCTTAATGCTTTCTCTTAATCCCAATGTTGCCGGCCTAATTTTATTCCTTGATACTAACAACCTTTTTGGTACGTTTTATTTAAAAATTGCCTTTTAAAATAAATATTGTTTCTTAAAACAAGAATTTTATAATTCCTCAATACAATTTTCTAAATAAAAACGTACCAAAATGAATTGTAGTGAATCTTTCCTTGAATAGAATGAGACCTATATCATTAAGATTAAATAAGAATTGCAACTTTTATCTAATAAGAAAGCAAAACCACCCAACTCTAAATAACTCTTATTAAATAAGCCATTTTAATCTGAAATATTTTAAACCAACGTTCGCCTTCAGTTCCTTTTTTGATAGTATGTTATGCACGAAATGGGAGAAGTGGGGTTTTTTCGCCGAGTAATGAGAAAATAAATGAGTTGTAACGAGTCCCCTTTCACCTTTGGTGTATACGATATCTTTTATGAGAAATGCATAACTTAAGATATTTTTGTTACGTAGGTATTATTTATTCTCAGGCGGAGCATTTTTGGAAACTTCATTTTCATTTTAATATGAAATTTTCAAAATCGTACAAATTTGGGAAATTTACGGAAATTCAGAGTATCTGAAAAATTCCGTTAATTCATGATAATTTATGAAAAATTGTGGTAATTTACTGCTTTGAGCTAACCCAATCTGTCAACGCAATTAACTGATCGCTTAACGACCATTGTTTATGAGCCCAAAATGTACGCTCATAGATTTATAATTTCCATTATTCACCTGTTACGTGCCACTTTTCCTCCTAAAGGAAAAAGAGCATCCAAAAGGGCTGCATAATGCATGTGTTATAAAAAAATTAGTTGCGATTAAGCAGGAAAATATTTTCCTGAATTTTATAAATCATTTTTAATAATTTCGACAGTTTGACTTGGGCATGCCTTGCTTTTTAGACGGAACCGTACTTCAAATTATGTCTTGGAGAGACAAGTTTCTATGTCTTGAAAACGTATTTGTCTTGAGTCGAATTTTTATGATTCCAAGGCGAGCGATTTATAACTTTGAGTGTATACCTGTCCTAACAATAAGGGTAATTCTGACTGTTATAAAATCTAATCAATGTAAGGAAATCGAAAATGTTTTTTGTTTTTACATATTTCTATCGTTTTAGGAGATTCTTCTTAAAAGTTACAATTTTAATTTTTTTGAAGAAAATGTTTAAGGGTTATTCGTTATTCGGTTCGTCTTGAGACAAGTTTACGCCAACCGTCTCAGCCAAGACAAGGTTCTACTCGGGACATTACAATTTGTGATGTCATTATTTTACAGCTTTGGATAAAATTAGATCAATAAATATTTCCTTACGAATGGCGGATATTACATTTTAAAATTAAAATAAAGTTTTCAAGTGTGTCTGACTTTCCGTTTCGAATTCAAGGGATTATTTAAATCAAATACAATAAAAATTAAAATTGAAAATTCCATCCACTATCTATTGGCAAATCACACTGAGTGGAAATTAATTTGAAGAAAGAGATGTTTATTTTCATAATTTATTCTGATATTATATTCAGAAATTATTTACAACAGAGTACTCAGCATATTCAATTTGTTTTTAAGTTTTTAGAATAATTGAAAAAAGTTACTTTTAAAAATTAATTAATTAATTACATTTCCGAGGAAGAATATTAGTATAGAATCAAGAAAATATCATTACAAAAACGAAGTATACAATATTTTCATGATTCAGTAGCAATTTTTTGCGTTTGATAACTATCGTGATAGTGAAACTCAAAAGTAGTGTTAGTCTTTTACTGTGAAATGGAAGATAAAGTTAATAATAATTCAACTTAAATTAAATATTGTATCTCATTTTGACCTTGTTAAAGGTCACCATAATTAATGATTCATTTAAATCGAACAAGTTTCGAATATCACTCGACCTCATAGCATAATTGAATTTTCATCAGACCAAAGTCTATATAAATAAAGGAAATAATTCCTCTTTAAATTTTCTCTGAATTTTCGTTTTTTCTTAAACCTAAATATACATAAATTCTTGTTGAAAATCCATACTGTCCTTAAAATATAAATTTACTCTCGCCTTTTCAAACATAATTCCGATATAAAATGAATTCGTGAAATGTGCAGAGATATAAATCACAAAAATGAATTTCAGAGAGGTTCCTCAATCGCATATAGGAAGTAGATTTTCAGCAAATAAAGATATAGGTGGCTTGTTTGAAATCGATTCTCGATCGTAGATTTCGTAGAAGCGAAGCACGGGAGCCGATGACGAACGGGAGAAATTAATTTTACCCACGCATGGGGATTCAGTCGATCCCTTTTACGTCTTGTACACCCCAGAGCGTTAATATTCATGGTTGAAGGGGTGGCCCGTTCGGATAACGCTTATCTTGCCGCTGAAATAATTCGATAGCCACACGTTCCTGACTCGACGTTTTCTGATCCCTTCCGCGAGCCACCCTTTCACCCACAAAATGTTCTTTCCCGGATGGAAAAATTATATTTAGTTTATTCATAGAGAAAGAAATTCTAAATAATAGAGTAATATTACAAATACTCGAGACGAGCTTATTGTGCACGATAATGTCGACTTCGAACCAAACCTTAACTAGACCTGACAATCGATACTGTGAGTTCCATTATTAGCTTTTATAATTCAATCTCTTTGGCAATTGTTTGCAATAAGCTGGGAATTCTATACAACTTTTAAAATATATTTGTTCTATTTACGGCTCTGTTAAATAACGGAGACTAACGAATTTTTCGATCTTTTTGTTTGTTTACAATTAGCTGAAGTGAATCGGCCAGTTTTCACCAGTGATTAACACTTATAGACGCTGTAATTAGTTATGATTAATATGCACATGTGTTCTTTGCCAAATTGCTCTTCATATTTATGAAATAAAATAGCAAAACAATTAAATTTTCGATTTTAAAAAGAGCATTATCACGGTTAAAAAAATTACACGTCGTATCATAAATGGGCTTGAGTAAATTTGTAGATTCTTTTTAGATCGACAATTTTCATTTCCAAAATGTTTGACATTTCTCGCATAGTTTTGCGGGAATATGGAAATTTGTATTTCTAATAAGATTTTTTAGGATTAAATAAAAAAACTTATCTTACCAAATCTTATCTAAAAATGGTTTTAAGAATTTTTTTAGATATTTCTTGGAAAGATAATTTTCTTTCCCAACTTTTTTCATATCTCGCATAGATTCACTGAAAAAATTAATTTTTAATCTTTGAAAAAGCATTTTCCCTCTATAAAACCAAAACTGTTAGTCAAAAGTGGCTAACAAGCAAACTCTTTATTATTTTTAGGCTTTAAAAAAGTAAGTATGGAAAGTATTTTTAAAACGCACCGTTTATTCTCACTTTTATATTTTTTTATCTTAGAAAATTCTGAAAAAAACTATATGAAATACTATACATATAAATGTCTTAATAATTTTCGTGGAAACATTTTAGATAGATTAGGTGCATTAATAAAGCAATTAATGTGTATCGGAATTCTTCAAGGTCATTTATGTAAGGTTGAAGCTCATGAGGATTCATCATGGACCAAAACTTTATAACATTTCTCAGGATCTGAATTTGTTGAAATTCTTAAAGGTTCAGACATAAACCGAACCTTACAAAAATGTTAAAAGTACAATAAATTCAAATCTTGAATAACGAATTTCACCATAAAAATGTCAGTGTCGACTCCTAAAAGTTATATTCAATTGAAGACCTTTCAACGTGTATAATATAACATACAATCGTCACAAATGTAACCGCACATTCGTGGACTCTTCTCCGCCAAAGCAGTAAACAGTGCGGCGAGCTTAGATTACTATTCGCGGCGGCTGCTTTTCTGGGAAATTACCGTAACAGGAAACTCGAAATAAACGATTCGAGGGTAGCAAAGGAAGACAGGGTGGCGGAAGCTGAGCGGAAGAAGTCGAGACAAGACGGGCTCGGTTTTAACTAAGGGTTTGTGTCTTGTGTATGGTTAGGGGATAGGGTGGTGTTGGGTGGATAGCAGAAAGGGCTGCCGATTGTCTTCAATGCGAGGAGAAAAGCGGATTAAGGCGGTTGGTTAAAGAGCCGTTACCATATAGTTCGGTGGCAAAGAAGTGGGTGGAGGTGGCGTTGGTGATAGCATTTGGGGATCGGCGAGCGGTGAAGGGTTACGGGTGGTTTCTCTAGAGAAGCAGGTACTAGTTTACAAGACTCGGCACCGGGTCCATAACTAGCTTCAGTTCCAAGCTTCCAAGCCAAGAGAAGGCAACTCTGGAATATAACGGCAGCGGGTACTTACAGTAAGTTCGCGCGCAATAAGACCGTCTACATAAATACACCTAATACACTTTCTTTTGAATATAGGCGAGGTGTAGGCATTAGGTACAGTGTACAGTATACAGTGTACAGTGTACAGTGTAAACCCATTGGCCACAACAACTTCTCTTCTGAGCCTTGCTGCTATCCTCCTTTATATGGCTTCTATGGCTTCTGCTTTTTCACTTGTTTCTTGCGATCGCAGAGCCGAGTCTTTTCAAACTGACTTCCTAAGCATTTAACGGGGGACTTCATTCATCTTTACCGTTATCGTTTATTTTTCAAACAGCAGAATTCAGCGAGGTCTTGGTTATTTATTCTGTGACTGCCGACGTTTTAGTACTTTCGATTTTCAATTTTAGATTCTTTTAAATACAGAACAATTTTTTCGGTCAAGCTTTTTTCTATTCCGAAAGCTTATATTATGTAAACGCAACCTATCATGATTTACTCTAATGATCGGAACAGTTGTTATTTAAAGAAGTCGATAATTCATGTGCGAGTTTACATAGGCATAAAAAAAAGACCCTTGGCCCAAAGTCGGAATGAGTCTATTAGTCGAAAAATAGTAGCCTAGGGGAGCGTCTATAAATTACGTAAGAGTTTTGTCTGGGAGTGGGGCGTTACGCTCTGTTACATGGGGGTTGTAAATCGATACTGTTACGTAATATTTTCAACAAATCAACCATTTATGAAATCTATTTACTCATAATTATAGTATAACGTTAAACTTTAGTAATCAGAGTATACGATTGTAATAACGTCATAAAGACTTTAATAATGTTATAATAAAAAAGTATAATAAGAAAGAGTCGTCAGAAAGAAATTACTTGTTCATTTCGTAAACAAAAATTGAGCGTGTTCGTTGCAAACTGGCGAAATGGTGGATTTGTTTATGAATATTGTTTAAATAATTAAAATTTTTGGTCAATTTAGAAATTATAACGAAAAGTTATCGTAAAGGATTCTCAGTTAATTCTGTAAAAATGCAGCCTATTCGTTTAATATAAACAAAGTTGAGTCTGTAAAAAAATTGAGCTAAAGGGTAAACATTGATTTGGCCGTAAAAACATTTTTTGTTCCCTTGACATAGAAAGTAAACCATCATTTTTCAAGCTCAAAAGCATAATATATTTCTCTTAATCGATTATATTTATTTTCAAGAAATTTGTCAGGATAACAAAATTGAAACAGAGATAGCCTTGTTTTACGGATGATACTATTGTCGCGATATATTCTATCCACCCTTTCGCGTAACTGGAACGCTTCATTTTCTGAGAACTTATACCTCTAATTACTTTAAAAGTAGCATTTCCCGTTAAAGCGTGTGTCAAATGACTTTTGTGAAGGAAATTCAGTACCTTGAGTACACCACTTTGTAATGAATTCTCTAGTAAGCTTAAGAACGATTCGCTCTAACAAGGTTTCGCAGATAGTTTCTTACCTGCAGCAGGAAGCCGTTGTGCACTTTGAATAAAAGCACGTTTGACGAGAAAGTTTCGAAACTAATTATTCTAACCTCGTTGTCATTCCTTTGCACGAGCCAAATACTCACACCTGTAGCAGCCCAGTTCAGAATAAACGTAAGCTATGAATAACATTCGTCGTTCTTAGTTGCGGTCCTTCATTCAAGAATTCACTTTATGATACTTGTTGGTTTACGATAATCGAGTTAAATACAAATTTAAAGTTAAATTGTTTTGGGTTAAATTACTGTAAAATGAGATTAGAAAACATTGTTCAAGCATTTTATAATTAGAAATTGAAAAAATCATATTATTTAATTTTAAAAACTATTAGGATTCGAATATTTAATGACTGTAAACATAATTGGTATTGCCAGTTTAGTTCTTGGTTATTTCCAATATTACTAACTTTAAAATTCGATGCTTTTATCATTAAAGGCTTTTAGAATTAGAAGCTTTTAATATTAAAACTTTTTTGCTCTAAGAATTGGAAATTCAAAAATTGCACACATTTGAAAACCAGAAGTTCACCACTTTGAGCGCTTTTTGAGTAAATAACATACAAGTTTGTATACACATTCCTTCTCATTCCAGCTCTATTTTTAGCATTGCATTTTCAAACCTGCAATTTTTTGGAGTGACTATTGATTTATCAATTTTCACTTTTTACCGATTTGTATTGCTCATTTTTCATCATTTTAATTTCAAATTGCATTTTTTCAAGTTGAATTTGGTTGTATTTGTTTGGAACGTCACAGTTGAAAATATTGATTTCATAACGCTTTTAATACGCAATTGAACAAATGAATGAATTAGAAAAACATTTTTTAAAGGGAAGAGGAAGCTTGGAGTCAAAAATTCTCTCTAAAAAAGTAGTGTAACGATATATCTAAAACATTTCTCCATTAATGTGATTGAAAACCTGATAGGTTTTTCAATACTTAAAAGTTTTTTTATATAATGCATTAAACATTTACAAAATTTATTTAGAACCTTAATATCCGAATCGAGAAACATTAGTCTTTCTTAAATACTCTTACGCGATTAAATTTCAACTATCAAATTATTTAATAAATTAATAAAAACATCGTATATGTTTGATGTTAGTGCTTTTCGCTTGAAATTAGTATTTAAAAGATTTAAAAGAAGGAATTAAAACAAATTTCATTTGTCAATTATTTTGCTGGTGCTGAGCATTAAAAAAATCATCATGATGAAAAATTTCAAAAGAATTCACATTTTTCTGCGTTTGTTCAAAGGTTCATGTTTTTTCCATTCTCATCATATATGATGGAGAAAGTATTATAATTGTCCGAAATTTGACAACACAGTTTTTCAACGGATCGCCACTTTTCGAGACCCTTGAATCCGAAAATCAAGTTTTTATGATGGCGTCTGTCTGTCTGTCCGCCCGGCCGTCCGTCCGTCGGTAAACACGACTTGAAAAATGAATATTAAAACTAAAAAAATAAGTATTTAACCAAAAATGGAATAGTTACATTTTCACATAAAAAATTTAATTTTCTGCAAAACAGTTTAATTTTCGATATAAGAAATGAATTTTCAACTGAAAAATATTTAGAATAAAAAAAACACAATTAAATTTACTACAGAATAGTTCAATTTTTAAACATATAGTTGCATTTTCAACGAAAAAAGATTAATTTTCAACCAAAAACTGAAAGAAATGAATTCGGAGAGAAAATTGATAAAGAAAACAAATTTTGTTTATTATTTCATAAAAATTTTAAAAAGGGTGTGCAAGATTGTGTAATAAAATTTTGCAATTTTGCCATGTTATATAATTTTAGAAAAAAATAAGGAACTTAATTCTTATTAAGTCTTCTTGCGCAATTTCGTTGTACAATTTTTTAAAAAGTTTATGTTGGTTTACAAAATATGCTTCCAAATTTTAGCAAGTTTAACATATATTTAGAAATTTTAAAACGATTGAAAAATAATTAAAACTTGTAACAATTTGTTAGGAATTTTTCAAGGTTTCACGAAAATGAAAAGAAATCTTTTAGGTTCCTAGAAATCATTAAAATAATTTTTTATTTAGAAAAATTAATTTTAAGAGGTTATTTTAAAACATTTTAAGACATTTCAAACATTACAAAAGATTTCAAGAATTCTCAAATAACCTGAAAAATTTTATATACAGTTTTTTTTTAATTTTGCAGAATTAAAAAAAAATCAGCAAAAATTTGAATAATTTTTTATTTTTAAAAAGTGCTTCAAGTCTGTTAGAAATGTAGATTTTTAAATATTTCAAAAATAGACTTTAGAAGCTTTAAAGGAATTTCGAAAGATTTCGAGGATCTTGAATGATTTTTTAAAATTCTAAGAAAAATTTTAGTCAGTTAAAAATATTTTCAGGAATTGAAGTCGTTTTTAATATATTATAAATATTAAAAAACTTGGAAACAATTCTGAAAATTTCTCAAATATTTCTTGATTGTTTCTAAACTTTTAAATATTTTTAACGCCTTTCAAGACGACTCGAATGTTTCCTAATATTTGGTAAAATCCAATAAAATAATAATCTTTAAAGTCCTATAGATTCTTCTTGGACACATCTCTTTTCATGCTATTTTAGGCTATAATCACAATTTTCGGAATTTTAAGAGAAAAAGCCGAAATGTTATTGGCTTGACCTCACATGCTTTCTTAATATATGAAACCTTGACAAACCCTTAAATGAGTTAAAATGTTTATCTCAGTGTTACAATGTTTAGCTTTTACAATTTAATTTTAATTGTAAAGTAATTGTAATGGTAAATAATTGTAAATACTTTTAGCAAAATTTATTTCATGAGGAAAAATCCCATGATTTCAAAAGGTCAAAACAATTCTAAAAATAAGTGTTTGTATAGTTTCTTGATAACTAATGAACATACTTTTAGAATATTTTTCCTCGATTCTGCCCTAGGGTCAATCATCGTAAAACAACCGTCATGAAATTTCATATACAAATTGTGCTCTGTATACATTCATTTAAAAAATGAAAAATAAGAATACTTTTATCAATATTCCTAAATTTTATTTGATTATGATACTCAGGGAATAGAGAAATGAAATTATAAAAATATCTCCATTAGTTATTAAAATACTATACTGTACAGATTTGGCTTCAACCTCATGGACCAGTTTCAGAAATTGATATTTCTCTTATCGTTTTTCAGCATATGATTTTGCCCTAAACATAGAGCAGATTAAAATACATTAAAAAAATAAAAGTAAGAAAGGTCAGAAATTCATGCTGTTGTCTGTCAGAAAATCCCACACATTTTTTAATAAAACTTCTTTCCACACAGAATGTTAAGGGTTTTCAGTTTTTAAAAATAAGTTTATCCTAAGTTTCTAAAACTCTTCTAAAGTTTAAATTCATTTTGAATCTCATCAATTCTACTGAATATTTCTGGAATTTATTCGAATATTTACATTTTTTAAAACTTTTTAATGTCATCGAATTGAAAAATTTAGATTTTTAAACCTTCTACACTCTTTATCGAAATTTTTTGATGTGTTTAAAAATCTTCTTTAATTTTCTTTTAAAGTACATTTTTTACAATAAAAAATCGTTAAAAGTTTTCACACGATAGATAGGCAAAAGATTTTTTTTCAATCTTTTCAGGTTTTCTAATCTTCTAATCTTTAAAAATTATTAAAATTTTTCCTGATTTTTTTTTTAATTTTGAAAAATTAAAAAAAATTGTACTGAAAATTTTTTAGATTCTTTCAAAATTTTTGAAATCTTCTGTAATGTTTCTAAATGTTTTAAAATGTTTTAATATAATCTCTTAAAATTAATTTTTCGAATTAAAAATTATTTTAATTATTTCTAGGAACTTAAAAGAATTTTTTTCATTTTTTAAACTAACATAAACTTTAAAAAAATTGTACAACGATATTGTGCAAGAAGGCGTAATAAGAGTTATGTAACTAAATTCAAGATGTGAACAAATTGAGTTATAGTCTTCTAAAAATTTCCCAGGAATTTTAAGAAAAATTGTTTTCCCTCCTTCAAATTATTCGGAATTTCTTTAAAGCTTCTAAAGTTTATTTTTGAAATCTTTAAAAATCTAAATTTCTAAAAGAATTTAAGTTTAAAATTCTATTTGAATCTCTTCGATTATTCTTAATATTTCTTGCTTTCACTCGATTTTTATTTATATATTATTATCTTACGTTAATGTTAGAGAATTCTCGGTGGAATTGGATATTATTTAATAGATACAGTTAGTTTTTTTAAAGAAAATTTATAGATTAGAACTATTTGAGGTTATCTTATGGATTTTTTTCTGAACGTGGACATTTTTCATTAGAAACAGTTAAGTCTTTCCGAAAACTTTACATTTAAGAGTCCATAGGGTTATATTAGAGATTTCTCCTCGAAAATGGATATTTTACAAGAAAAGCACTTGTGCCTTTCATCAAACATGCAAATTCAAAAAATTGTAGGTCAAATTAGAGAAATCTCCCTGGAATTAGATATTTGTCCAAATAAATGGGTATTTTAGAAAACTTAAAAATTCGAACATTTAGGTTATCCTTGGCAATCAATATCGCTGAAATTGATCATTTTTAAACAGAAAGAGCTTTTTTTTAGTAAACTTACAAATTTAAACATTTGTAGGTTATCTTATAGAAAATCTTGCTGAACTAAATATTCTTAATAGAAAACAGTTAAGTCCTTATGAAATTCATAAATTTGAGCAAGCTTAGGTGAATTGTAGGTTCTAATCGAAAATTTCTCTAGAAGACTTGCGTAAAAGATCTAACTGTTTCTATCGAGAAATATATAATTTTGGCTTGAATTCTCTAACATTACCTTAAATTGTGTACATTCGTAAGTTTTCTGTAATACCCTCTGCTTCTGTTGTAAAATATCCAATTTGATCCAACTTTCTTTTGTTTTTCCATGACAACACATGTGTTTTGAAAAACACGAAGTTGTCTGAATAAAACTTTTTCCCTCTAAAAAATTTCCTCCAACAAATTTTATCATTACTTTTTTCTGTGCGGCGAGAATCCCCTAACATAGCCTCAACTTGCATAACATTGCTTTCTTTGAAAAGATCTATTTACAAAATATATTACCCTGGAGAAAACACACTACAGAAACTAAAACCTTCTGAGTTTAACATTTGTATTGAAATCGGAGTTTATTTAACTCAAGACACATATTTGCGGCGACTTCTTTTATTACGAACTTTCCTGACTTTATACTTGCGCACTTCCGACTCAGGAACTCGTACTTCTATGTTAGAATTTTTGGGGAAAGTAAATGTTGGGAGAAATGAAATTTGGGTTAACTGAGATCTTACTAACAATATGAAAAATCAAGAATAATGATTTCATAATTTGCTATGCGTATCAGGTTTCTGTCAACTTCATATTAACAATATCGATTTCTAAAATACGTTTTCGAGATTATGATATTCTTGAAATGGAGATTCATAATATTTCTAATTTGGAATACTACATTGTTGTCTTCGTGTTTTAAATACTCGTATGACAATATTAAACTTCGGTACTGTAATACGAGTAAGTATAATAAAACCTCGGTTTTTCCTATTTAGGAACGATATTATACTAAATTCTAATTCATTTTTTTCATTTATTCTAAGAAAAGGTCTTCCAGTGTAGGTCATAAGAGGCTATGGATTTTGATTGGTCTTTAAACGCGCCTTTGAACCCGTGCAGAAATTGCGTCTCGATTTTGGTAGGGTGCTAGTTATTTTTCCCTAACTTTAGTGGGGCGCTCAACGGGAAATCTGGAAAGGACTCGACAAGAACGTCACGCTTTGCAGAAAAGGCACTAGCCTAGACTCTCGGACCAGATTCGAGCGAGGGTGCCTTTCTATTACCCGACTAAACAGTAAGGTCCTTTCTAGATCCTTGCTCTATTTCTCTATTAATTCGTCATTTGTTTATAGGATATGTGGTGACGTGTTATGGTTTACGAGATTTCGTAATAATTACAATTAAAGTTCTTCTCGGGTAGAAATTATAACATCTCTCTGAAATATTCTGAAGTGTGATGTTATGGTTACAATAGTAAAAAAGTTTAACCAGCACATTGCCATAATCTGTTACCAGAATTTTTTTATTCACAGAAGGAAAGTATTAATCCAAATGTAAAATTCATTTTTTTGCAAAAGTTAAATCCAAACATTTTAACACCTTTTGTAGTCTTTGACAAACACTCCTCCGTTTTCTCGTATTTTTATTGACATTAAATTCTAAACTATACTTCGCACGTTATTTTAAAACTAAATTAATTGTTGAATTTTACTAGAGAAGACTTGTTACTTATAACTAAAGACATACGCAGTCTATTAAAATATCCGCTAGCACCGAGAATCGAACGCACGCACCGCACGCTTATAAGTCGAAAGCCTAATACCCATAGCTACGATGCCACGCTGAGTACGATATCATAAATATTTGACGGCATTCATCCGATACTTTCGAACTTAGGAAAAAAGGTTCTTGAAACTCGATTTGTTAAATATGATTTTAAACTTACTTAGATGATTTTCAGTTAAATCAATATTAAATTTTTTTAAATTGTTAAGGCACCAAATGTTTTAAATTTAATCAGAAAAAATGAAAGTTGTAAAAGTTTGAGTCTCGGTAATTTTTCTATTTTTTAAATTTAAGTATAATTAAGCATAATAAATTTAAATAATTCCTTTGCACTCACAGCCATATTACCCGTTTTAACTGTCGAGGGCTTTACAAGGGCCCCTCCAGAAAATAATTAATTGATAGAAATTGTTTTTAATGTATATCTTTATGAATAAAGCTAGAAAATCTGACTTCGGCCTCGCGTAAGAGCCAATATTTAGTTTAGGTATAAAGAGGC
Source organism: Belonocnema kinseyi (assembly GCF_010883055.1). Classification (NCBI taxonomy): domain Eukaryota; kingdom Metazoa; phylum Arthropoda; class Insecta; order Hymenoptera; family Cynipidae; genus Belonocnema; species Belonocnema kinseyi. The sequence goes on from NC_046664.1 coordinate 100,388,321, forward strand.
AATTTCTACGCGGGTTCAGCGATTAAAAGAATATTAAATTAGAAATTATTTGTTTACACTGTGTGAAAGAATAATAAGAAACGTTCAATTAGTATGAAAAATATATTTTATTTATTATTTTGTAATCTTATTGCATTAAAAGATCCCTAGATCAGCGAAAATGAATATCCTTGACCATTTTCCATATACCAGGGATATCGTATAGTCAAACCCCTAATAATTATAGCTATAATAGGGATATTAAGAATAGG
>NC_046664.1:100388671-100391814 GCF_010883055.1 Belonocnema kinseyi
AAATATACAAGATTGTTTATTCATTAAAAAGATTAGCTTTTATGATAGTCAGAATTCAAGTCGAAATCAAGTCGGAGAATTTTTACTCAGGAAGGCAAGAAGATAATGTACCCTAGTTACATTCTTTACATGGTCGACCAGAAGGACGATCCAATCGGTTTCTGGAATTCGCGAAACCGACAAGAGATTATTAAATTACCCCTTCAGTTTTTTATTTCCTGTCCTCTCTACCTTCACGATTTAATAAGAAGAAAGTTATAAAGTCGTCGGTCGTTCAAGAAAACTTTTCCCCTTGCATATTTTGCGCTCCCTTCTACTTGGGAATTGGTTTCAGTTTTCACTTCTCGAGTAACAGATATCAAAAGATGAAAAAGGACAAATAAATTGAGAAATTCTTTAGGAATATTTTTATTTAATGTAGGGAAATTCTATATAGGTGGAAGGAGTTTATTTTAAGTTAACGTGAAAAATTGCGAATGCGGCTGGACAGATTTTTTTATAAGCAGTGCACCACTTGTCACGAGCCCATTGTACGCAAATAATCTATAAAAGGCTGAGTGGAAGGACTGACTCGCTCCTTGTCTACTTGAGCACGATTCCTCTGATCCTTTACTTTTCTCCCCTTGTTCCCTTCCTTGTCACCCCACCTCTAATCAGGGAACGAACCCTCACCCTCGTCGAGCGTCGCCAACACCGGAGTTACACGCTACACCGACGCGTGTATTTGTTTGTCAAGTACTTGTCTTCTCCCTTCAAAGCAAGTACTTCCGGTCTACCTAGGCACGTACAACATGAAGATAATGATGCATGCAAAAAAAATTGTTAAACCCAATTCTGCTTATTCTCATTTTATTTATTCATTCACTCAAGTATATACGCGCAGTGTCGGGGCTTATCTATGATTGGAAAAATATATGCATAAACATCAAAATTTTTTAAAAAAAAGCAGATCTACTTCTACACACTATTATATAAATTTTGTTTACTGTTTGCCAAGTATCTGCAGTGTTTCAAAAAGCACAGCTATTAGATTTAAGAAATTTTAATATTTAAATATAATAAAGATGGTAAACTTTAATTTGAAAAACGTATGTATTTTTGTAAAAACTATTAAAACTCGGTGTTAATTCTGCTACGTATCCTCGGACTTATATCAAACAAACAAGCTTTGGAATGAATATTTAAGTTACTGATTATACTTTCATTGAACGAGAGTGTTACGCGCGCAATTATTATCTTTTGTCTACGCATTTTTCAAATCAAAACATAAAATGAATATTAAAAGAAAATTTTTACATTTTAAAGTATCTGTTACCTAAAATAATAGAAAAAAAATCAGGACAATATATTATATACGATATTATAACCGATTTACGATAAAAAACGCTTAAGAAATTCCATTCTTGTGCAGATATTGTAAATATTATTTGAAATCTAATAATAGCTTATTTACAACAGCAATTTTAGACGAAAAGTACTAAAATAACATAAGAACAAGTTTTTCATGATTGCAAAATGAGTTTTATATTCTTTGAGATCCAATTATTTTTTAAATTAACAATACCAATTTTTTACAAAAAAAACAATAACATAACAAAACATTGTACCAAATTGTAAATCTTCTTTGAAACCTAATAATTTTTTACTAAAAAAAACGATTTCCTTTCCAGAAACCCAACTAACATAATACAAAATGCTTTTTAATAATCTTGTTCAAAATATAATATATTTTGTTAAAAAAATCCGATTTTCCATGTAAAAAACAGCCTTATCTGCAATGATTCGAAAATGGAACTTCTTTAAAATTTCATTTGTTTTTGAATAAAAATTTCAAATTTTGGTAAAGAACACTAACATAATCCGAAATTATTCATGCTTGTAAATCTTTCTATTTTACACAAAAATTTTAGGTGAAACGAACAACAATGTAACCAAGAATAGTTAAATAACTGTAAATATTGTTTGGAACCTAATAATTGCTTTTTTTGAGGAAGAGGTTTTGTAATTCGACCACAGTAACTATAAAATGGATTTCTTTTTAAATTTACGTGTGGGTTTGTGCATGCAATTTTTTTACCATATATCAAAAAGTAAAAGAGCAGTGGTTATAAAATTTGTACAAATTATAGTCCTAATTGATATTAAGGTCTGATAGAATTTCGAGCTAGATCGGCACAGAAAATCGCCGATCCTCCAAAGTACACCAAAATCAATGTTCAATTGAGTTGCAAAAAATTTAAGCCACACATTCATTCTCAGAATCTAGGGGAGAAGCATTATTTAGAGACTGTTTTTTTCATCCAGAGCAACGTGAAGTGTCGTCTACAAACTGTCAGGGATTAATAGTGTCTTGAAATAAAAATTGTACTTGGCGTGATATATTTTCCAAATCTTCGGTTAGTCAAAACCTACATGAAATTCAAATCACCAAAGCCGGCATGTAAAAACTAAGTCGTGATCGTCTACATGGAAATTGATGCCTGGGCGTTCGAAGAAATTTCCTTTAGATGTTCTGTAATCAACGAAGTGAAGGTAGCTGGTGGTAGAAGTGAAAATACCTAATTGTATATGTAGACGGCCATGTCTAAACTAATATTTGGAGGTTGCATTAGGAAGTCATAATTTTATTTTAAGTGACTTGTACGCACTATTAATTGAAAGAAAGTTGAAAATTAGGTGAATATTATTCCAATTAGTTTCCTTATTAAAATTATTTAGGGTAATATCGCAAAGCGAAAAGTTTCTTTGACAGTTGTTCAGGTGGCTGGCAGCGCGTTTCAGCACTCCACAACTCTCGGCATGAGCCAAAATGCAGTCTCTAAATGATACATTCCCCTAGATGTCCAGATGTGCAACTACATTCAGGGGAATACATTTGAGACTGAAAATTCTCTCAAATGCTCATTGGGAGACCAATGAAATTTGAGCTGCAACAAATTTAACACCAGCGCTTTTCGGTGGGCAAATCAAAAGTGATTTTTTTCCGTGTGGAAAGGATCCCGCAGAATTTTTTTGCGAAATGGCTCTCAGCTCAATCGTCTGAAACTTTGCTTCCTGGTAGTTCTCGATGTGGAGATTAAAAGTCTCGAGGACCATTAAGTCCAGAACATTCGAGTTTCTTTGAGCGTCGTTTTTTTGAGCGT
>NC_046664.1:100391914-100402338 GCF_010883055.1 Belonocnema kinseyi
CTGAAAATGTTGTTTATTTTTAGGTATTTCTAACGGTTTATGAGATCCTTCTAGAAAGTTACAAGTTTTCTTTTTTTGAAGAAAATTTTTCCGATTACGGTTACGATTGGAGCCGTCGACCAATTAGCGTGCAGCACGATCCACGCTGATTGGTCGACGGTTGCAATCGTGACCGTAATCGGAACCAGGAACCGTTCGCCCGAGACTTGAGACAAGTAAACGCTGTTTAACCTGCCGTGGCCATAAACGTAAGACGAAAGCCTATGTCTCGAATCAGTTTTGAGGCGCAGCCAGATACCGATGTCTTAGAGATGAACTCAAGACTTAACCAAGTCGAACTCATGTCGAAGCATTCTTACTCGGGTTACGCAAAAGATAATCTATAACTTTGCATAGTTCAATAGAAGGATTCTTTAAATTTTGCAATGCAATAACCATAACTTATATATACATATGAAAAAATGGATCTTGCAAATTGCAATAAAGAAAATAATGATTAAACCTACCAGATAACTGAGAATCCGTTCCTAAAGAATCATTAAAATAATTTGAACTCATTTTTTCTTTCGTTATTGTGTATCTTTCAATGTAACTATAAAACGGGTGATAGTTAATTTAAACTATAGAAGTGAAATCATTTTCGCGAATAATTTTTCTTGATTGTTCATCGCGGTAAAAAAAACCGATGCATTTCAAGATTGTGTATTTTCTAACTATAGAACGAAAGGAATACGCTAAATTCGTACGTAACAAAATTCCATCAGTAGTCTGTGTACCCAAATGTGTCCTTGTAGTCGGTGTTTTGCTGGTGTTTGATGTCGTGTTGTTTGGTGTTTTAATGTTGATTGGACGACTGCCGATTCAGCAAGCGTTCGTTTACCACGATTGTGCAATACTGGCTCTACGAGAATTTGAAAATATCGCTAGTTCACCCGATATCGGGGAATCGCCGGGACGACACAGTTAATAATACCCGCGTCGACTAGCGTTTTTGCCAACTTCAAATGTTTACGCCCTTTTCCCGCGACTAAGTATTTCTAGCTCGTCCGATACGATAAAAACACGGCTCTATAGAGTTTGCAAATGGCAGGATTCTACCCGATATTTGATATTCTTTCAATACCCTTTTTTCCATTTGACAAACAGTCATACATTGATTTAAATTTCAAATTGCTACATAGTTAGGAGACATAAATTGGTACAGTCGCTTTCAACGCGCACGATTAAGAACTTAAAAAAAAGTTGTCAGCTTTCTCAAGTATGTAGTATAGTAGAAGACATAATAATTTCATTTTTAGTTCGGATTTTGTTGTCATTCTTATATTTTCATCAATTTTTTAATTCCAGCACAACATTTTTTCAAAATTTTGGCACATCAAAAAATACATATATTGCATACCAAATTCATTTTTAATCGGGCAGGCTGTCCAAGCTTAAGTTGGAGAATTATTTGCCACATAAATATGTTTTTCTTCAAAGGGAATAAGACGCGACGTACATATCTCACTAATTAGACGAAAAATTTGTGTTGATATTATTATAAGCATTTAAGTTATAAATACTGAGAACGTGAAATATAAAAAAATCGTCCAAATTGTTTGTTAAAATTTCTTCTACCTTGTCAAACGAAATTTAAGCATTTTCTAGTAGAAAGTCCTCTTATTCTCTTTAAAAAACACCGTATTCGAGTGGCGAATGATTGAGGGTTGTCTGCTAAATTAGAAATAAATTCGGTCTGCATATATTTAAGAGACCTGAAGAAATCCTGAATGTATTTTCGGGATTTTGTAAAAAGCAAGCAGTTTAAAAGTTATTAGATTGAAAACTGGATAAGGACCATTTTTGCTTTTTCCTTTTTTTTCACTCATAAAAAATGTTTTCAGAATTTTTTTACATCTTCAGTCTAGAGTTCTTTGGGAACACAAGTTTCCATCATTTTGGCTAGAGTTTCTATTTAAAAACCTATCACAGAAAACTTTTTCTTGTCATCTGTTAATTTTTTTATTTATGGTGTTTATCCAGTTATTATTCTCATGTCTTCAAATATTGTACAAAAGTAGGTGAATAAAAACTTCAATTGTGCATTTCATACATTTATTTTTAAAAAATGTCCAAATTGTGTGATCACTCTTTTGAGAACTTAAAAAAAAATTGTATCTATATCCTCTTTCCGTTATTCCCAACTTTTCTTTATTATTTGCGGTTAAAAAGTTTTTAGTCTTGAAATAGCATATATATTATAAAAAGAATCAAGATATAAGGGTAGAAAGAAAAACCTGTGAAAAAAAGGTTCAATTTTTCAAACATTGCAAAATACAGTTCATTGTATCAGGTTAAGTATAAATTGCAGAATTCGATTGAAAACTAAACGTTTAAATAAATTATACGATTAAATTAATAAAGTTAAAAATTAAATTTATTTGCCACGAAATTAATGTCCAAATTATAATTTCAATGATTAGTATAATTGAATGTTTGATTATAAATATTTTTCAAATAAAGCAGCAACAAAATTCGCAAACAAATGCGTGGCGAGTATAAAAACGTACAAATTGATCAATTTTTTCAAGAAAAAAGATAAATAAAAGTCAATATATATTTACAAATTGGTGTACAGAACCTTGTTGCGTTTGGTCGGTGCATAGTACCTGGAGCTATGCAGTCACCAAATCCAACGTAGAACTGTACACTGACTAAATGTGATGCGGCGCTATACACTGCCTAAATACGTCGTGGATCAGTATGGAATCGAAGCGTCAATATCAAAATTGATAGAAACATTAGGAACTATGTTTAAAACTTTTAAAATCGCGTGATAACTTCGGTAAAAACAGTAAAAAAAGGAACGCGTGGTGGGTTCGGCCGTTGTCCAAAATTGCCCCTACCTGTTACCACATGTAGTTATTAGTCAAGTAGTGCATACGTAGGTATATGTGTACGATAGAGCTACATAGTGCGTACATACTTGTCATTTATGGTAAGCAACTAGAGCATACCGATAGTGACACTGAGGTGGTGCAGGGGTGGCAGTCGGCGCCGATATAGTGTGAAAGTGAACATAGCCTCTGTGTGTTAATTTCAGCAGCGGTGAGCCCGCCTCGTATGTGGTGGACAGTACTGGCTGCATGTTCACGCCAAGGTACGTGAACGTCGTACATACAGTTCTAATATCATAAATGTTTCATTCTGTCAGTGCAAGGACGTTTGGATCTCTGGGGTATACATACCGTTGCATTGCATCCCGTAGTGCAACATAAATGATCAATTGTCTGTGCAACATGTATAGTAATTGTGTTTCTATTCAGAGGGTACCCTTTCTGACAATAAAGTCTATAATGGCTTGGTCACGAAAGAAAATGGGTTGAGGAAGCTATTTTAATTCAACAATATTCTTGAAAAAATGCAGATTACATATTTCTTTTCCTTTATTATTCACGTATTTACCTTTATTTCGACAAATTATACATTTTTTAATAATAAAAATCAATTATTTCTCGGTAGAAAATATTATACATGTGAACTTTTTCATTAAATAAGAACTGCCTTGTAACAGGAGGGATAAAATAAATGGTTAATTTGTACTAAAAATTATAATTAGCACCTGGAAAATATTATGTGCATTCAATTTATTTTTTATTTTTCTTATAACGTTACCAACATTGTTAAAATTCCCACTTAGATGCGACCATTTTTTAAAAATAATCCTGGGTAATTTTCTAACTTTAAGAAGAAGTTTGTAGCTTTGTTAGGCTCAAATAATAAACCAAGCATTTTTTCAACCACTCTGGTTTTTACCAATTTTAGAAATTTCTAGAATGTTGCAAAAAATATTTGTTAAATATTTGCATCAATCCACTCTTTTCTCCCGCAAAAAATATTTAAATACTCACGTTTTGAAAAAATGTTCAGTTTTAAGGAAAACACTTTTGAAGTTTTTGTCAAAATTCCTCTGTCGATGTAAGGGTAAACATGAATTATAATGTTTATTTTACCATTAACTGTCTAAAGTATATTTTGTTTCAAGAATTCTTCATTCAGATTTATTAACTTGTCTCCGAACTTTTGTTTTAAAACCAAATACTTATAAAATATTAAAAATTAATTAATTTACTTAAGTGGAGAATCTGCCTCTAAGCTGATCCCAACGTCCTTGGTACCTTTTGGACTCTTCTTTTATTTTAGGAAGTACATTTTAATTAAATCGTGTACTATTATAATGCTTCAATTTTTACTAGAGAAAAATTGGAGTTAAGAACATAAAGTTTTGTATCAATCTTCAAATTTCATTAGACGTATTGTTAAAATATAGAGAAATATAGAATCTTCGGAGGCTTGCAAATACGTTCTATAAAGATTTGAACTTTCAAATTCAGATATTTTGTAAATAAATACTTTTAAGGTTGAAAGTTCTTCAGGTACAAAATTTTGATACCAGTTGCTCTTCAGTTGGGATGTTTTTTAATTTGATACAAAATCCCATGTATATCGAAGCCTGCATTTAATATGAGTTTATGTTCTAACATCACTGTTTATGAGACTGTATTTAATATGTGCAGAGTATGAGTTTACTGCATTTTTCGCTATTTTAAGTTATTGTTATACTATGATAGAATAGACAATTTCAAACTGTTTGATTAAATATAAGACAATTCTTTGAGATAATAACGAAGCAAAAATAAATATATAAATTAGTTTTTTAGTTAATTTTTGTTTATATTTCATAATATAACACAAAAAATGGTGTGCATATTATTTGGGTTTAGAACCATGTAATTGTCGACAAGAATTATATTATCTTATATCTAAATAACAAACGTCTTTCTTTAACACAATGTTGGCAAACGTGTATGTGTAAATGGTATGTCGTCTGCAATCATGTGGGATTTAGGGGTTACCACGATGTGCAAATTGGGTTAATCAATGAGTATATTTATTAGTTCATTAATATATAGCAATTTGATGCAACAAGAATGTAATAATGATAAACTTCACGTAAATCGGTGATTATCGTAAAATCTGTTTAATGCACTCATATTGAATGGAGGCGTCGATATATCTGAGTTCTAATATTTTATCATATATACATGTTGGTATCAGTCTCTGGGTTCATTATGTTACGAAATATTATTTTTATCATGAAGTAAAAGGAAAGCTCGTAAGTTTCGAAAATAGTTTTTCGTGAATCTTCTTTGAAACAGTACAAAAAATTGAAGTGATAACCAATTGATGGAATATGTAAGCTAAAATTCTATGCAGAAATTAGTATAAAGTGACCATATTTGAAATACTCAAATGCAGGATGCTGACAGTTAGTTCTTCCGAGAAAAGACGCCACCTCGTGGCGATCGGTAAGAGGAGGTGGGGGGGGGTGTGAAATCAGGCGTGACAAAACCGAGAGAGTCAAGACAGGAGAGAGACAAAATAGTTTGGTGTTCCTTGATATAGGTATACAGCCATCCCCGATACTGGTACTAACTTTGAGGTTTACCATAAATAATATATCACACGCAATGTCTAAATCTCAAATTTAATTTGACGAGAACCGAGGAAGAAACTTAGTAGCCTGGAAGTAGAAAAATCGCTTTCTGCGAGACCTTTTGCAAAAAATGGTCTTTTAAAGGACGTTTTGCATGACATTTACCTTCGTAAGACACATTTCTCAAATGCGGGACTATCCAGTGAAGAATAGAACGAATATTGACTTTGAATTAGTAGTTAAGAATTTAATTAAGTAATGCTAATTTAATAATCTAGCTTAACTTTTTCTAATTTGAGAGTTATACAAAATAAACATAATTTACTTTTTGAGTTATAAAAGCTTTTCATGTCAAATTTTGATTTTGAAAATTAGAAACTCGCTTTACTAATATCTGCTTTTTATGAAAAATGTACATTGTTGTTCTAATCAATTCTTCCTCAGGAAAACTCATACTGACAAATAGAAAAACAATTTCATATTTCAAGTTTTTCTTTCATATTCACAGTCTATAGAGCAATATCGTGTCTATTCAAGGAAATCTGTATTTTGCCTAATACAAACAAAGTTATAGGCTTTAACATTATGCGAAACGTGAAGAAGGAGAAAAAAGTGAAAGGCCCCAGACAATTTCTTTGGTTAATTTTTAAAATCTAGATTCAGCACCATGTGCGTTTTTACTTTATTATTAAAAGCATAAAATCAAATAGAATTTATGTATTTTTATCATATTCATATAGAACCACATAGTTTAATCTGTTTTGCAGTTTAATAATTATGGCAATAATAATGTTTTTTTGTTAAAAGCCTATTGACGGACAAATAATATGCATATAGATGTACTCTTATATTTTAGTATTACTCGTTGAATTCCAAGTTAACTAAATTAGGTGCAGGCGAAAAGAAGGCGAAAAGAAGGTCTTTATCAATTCACAGTTTTTTAAAGATACTCAGGCTATGACTTAAATTGTTTAAATATTCTAAACACATTCTTAGAAAATAAACTTTAAAACTTCAGCCCGATAAATTTTCAGCTTTCAATTTACCTCTGCAACTTTATCTTCTCTTAAAATTTCTTACAGCCTTCGTGTATGAACGAATGTTTTTTACTATCAGAACAGGCTGGCAGTAGTAAATACTGAAATACTTTGAAAGATGTACGGAAGATCTCGTGGCAATAAAAGATCAATCTATACGCGTATTGGCTTTTTAGAGAAGTGAAGAGAAACCAGTGAAAGAAGCGTAAAGTGAACTATAGTGATAGAATCTCCAATTGTGAATCGTTCTGCAGGGTTGGAGGCAAGGGGATTCATGATGGCGAAGAGAGACTTGAAGGGGTTAGAAAAAGTCGAAGTACGTTTTGTAGATTCCAAGACCGATAGAAGGCAATGTTAGAAAAGCGTAAAATCGACTAGAAAGAATAAAAACGTAAGAGAATAGGGAGATTGGGGGTGGAAATGGGAGTAGGATTCCAGGGCAGGAGAAAAGGGGTTGGCGACGAGGAGGTGGTGGGTAGATATTGCCGCGTTTGGTTCTTGAAGCATGTGTGCCCCATACATAACATGTAAATATTTTCAATAACTGCCGAGGCAGCTTCGGCATGAAAAATGCAAACCGCCTTACGTCCGGTCTCGTCCGACGCGACGCCACTGTATCGTCTACCCCTATATGCACCACGGGCCCTAGAAAAACTACCTTTTAATATATCTGTATTCTCGGTGTCCCACGCAGAATTTATGATGTTCACTGCACGATATTTGTTTCACTTAAGTGACTGCGTGTTTTTTTTCTTTTCTGGACTTCCCTTCCGATACGCTCAGCAAACTCTGCGAGGAATCTTCACAGGATTGAGAATTGAAAAAAAAATTATTTTTGAAATCAGGTAGCTTATATTAAAACAGAAGAAACCTAAATAGAATCGGTTTTTAATACCCATTTTAATGTGCCGAAAAAAAACATTGCAATTAATGTTTTCCGTCACAGTGGCATTAAATTCGTATGACCGCCACCCAGTAATGTATGAAGGCCAGCCGTATACATCGCCTCCCCATGTCTCAATTTCTTACCTTCCGGCCAGTGAACTAATCCAACTGTTTGAGTTCTGATCAGGACAGCTGACTTTTGCGTTGAAATGCATGGGCAAAAGAGATAAAATAATTGAAACTTTAATGCTGTTTTCTAAAAATTAGGTCCAAATATTTTTTTTTAGTAATAATAAGTGGAAAAGTAACTAATAATTTCATAAAAGCCACGGAAAAACGCAGCTGAATATAAGCAAAATTGAATATATAGATCTACATTCTGAGAATTGAAATTTTATATTCAATGATAAGTTTGTAATGGCTGAGTCTATTTAAGTCTTGCAGTGAACGTCGAACAAACTGAATACTACTGTGAAGAACATGGGTCTTTGAATTTACGTGTATAAAACAAAAATTATGGTATTTAAAGGAAAGATTAAAAAAGTAGTATGCAACATTATCTTAGACGATGTCTGGCTAGAACTAGCTGATAAGTACGTGTATCTATCTGGGTAGTTTATTTACTACTGGTCGAAAGATCAACGTAGAGATAGGCTGGTGCGCAAAAGAGGGTGGGAAGGTTATCGACAGTAACAATGACTGCTAACGATGACTGCCACTGGAATAACGATGACTTCGTAGAGACCTCCCTTTAGACTAACTGCAGATTTCTTGAGACTTCCCATGAGACTCCCTCGAAAAGTTAATCGCGCGTTACTGGGACTAAACAAGGAACTACATATGGTAATAGAATTCAGAGATTCCTACTGACTGCCACAGGGTCTTTGGTAAGTCCAGGAGTCCCCTGAAATATTAGTGACCGGCCCCTCGCGTTGTTTAAATAAGCAGCACGAGAATAATAGATTAGTATTAAAATCTATATTATCAATGGGGCGGGCTTACCCGACTCGCCGATGTGAAAATGCTTCGACCTGAGTTCGACTTGGTTATGTCTTGAGTTCCTTTCCAAGACACCGATGTCTGGCTGCATCTCAAAACTGAGTCAAGACATAGTCCTTCGTTTTACTTTTATGGCCACGACAGGTAAAACTGTGTTTACTTGTCTCAAATCGAGCCTTTTCTTGGCTAAAGCGACGTTTACTTTTCTAAAGACGAGCCTTGTCTTGGCTGAGTGGGTCCAACCTTTTTCGGCTCATAAATGAGATTAAAATTGATGAATGAAAAATTTGTAATTATTAAATTAGTTATTTTTAATTAAATAATTCCGAATCTGTGGGTCTGAACGATTATAACCCTCAAAAATTTTCTTAAAAAAATAAATAATTGTAACTTTCTAGAGGGATCTCCTAAGCCGTTAGAAAAACGTAAAAACAAACAACATTTTCGGTATGATCGTCAAACAAGTATAATAAAAATGAAAATCCGTAAATAAGTTGATTGAATTGAATTCACAAGATTGTTTAATTATTAACGAAGACTAGCTTTTTTAACAGTCAGAATGACCCCTTTTGTTAGGACAGGTATACACTCAAAGTTATAAATCGCTCGTATGGGAGTCATGAAAAATCGACTCAATAGATACATTTATGTCTCTAAGGCATAGAAACTTGTCTCCAAGACATAAATTAAATTCGGGCTCCATCTAAAAACTGAGACATGCTCAAGTCGAAGTTTTCGACTTTAGCATGTCTTGATTGTTGGGAATTCAAGTCATACTCAAGTCGAAACATTTTTACTCGGGCGTACACAAAACTCCTTGATCCTCGACAGTGTAACGATTCTAGAGCTGCGTAAGTTAAGCTTACTCCGAAAAGGATTTGGCCTAATGATATATTAACAATAATAAAAATGAAAGAATAGAAATGTTGACATTTTGTCACAGGCTTAAGATAGTTACTGCCCAACATTTCGAAGGCATTTTTGGTGAGGTTTTTATACAATCATTGACGGACTGAGTTCAGCCAAGTGCACGATGGGGGGATCTACAGCTTACGGTGCACGGAAAAAAAATTCTTGAGGCGAACGAATGAATCGAGAATATATTAAACTCAAAGAAAGTGTGCGCTTAGATTAGGTGAAACGTTAAGTTAGAAGAGTTAAACATTTATGTACTTTATGTAAATTATTCTCGTAAATTAGTAATTTGGACAAAATTGCTAGATTCGAGAGTTTGTTATTTTCGACAGATTGTGTATAATTTTATTATCTTTAGATTAGAAAAAAAATTTAGTTCTTATAGAAATATATTAACATACGGTAGCCAATCTTTCGTCTGGTATCGCGAAAATGAATTTCCTTGAAATCCGTATAATGCATTTGCAGGTCAAGTTTCTTTTTTTTACCACGTTTCTTGATATCTCAATATAGTTATCGCTAACCATCAAAACAATTGTCAATTATTATTACCGCATCATAAATTCTATTTAATATTAACATTCGCGCACATTTTAAGTGGTGAAAAGCGTTTAATTGTCCAAAGTAAATCTGAACAGACACTGCTCCCGATTAGACCGTCGCCATTTTATTTCGTTGCTCCCATAATGCACTGGCGCTCTTCCGATAATTCCTTCATACACCTATTCTTAATATCCCTATTATAGCTATACGTATTAGGGGTTTGACTATACGATATCCCTAGTATATGGAAAATTTTCAAGGAAAATGGTCATTTTCACTGATCCAGGGGTCTTTCTGAATTCCTTCGTTCGTTTTCACCTAAATCTTTAGCTATAATAAGGAATAACATTCCTGTCACAGCTCAATTTTTTTTACCGTGTGGGTTCCGAACAACCAGGATCTCGGTAAAGGTACATAGAAAAATTTCCAGAGGTATACTGGATCAGGGAATTACGAATAAATAATACGTTTTATAATGTTTTAATTTAAAATAATCTTCTAAGATAAATATAAAAGAATCAATAAAGATGAGTTAATTTAAAAATGTATTTTGAACATTGCGTATACAT
>NC_046664.1:100402438-100403893 GCF_010883055.1 Belonocnema kinseyi
TGAAATATTCTATGGTAGTGATAAAAAATTCTAGAGCACCCGTATCGTTTCCATAACATCAATAATCAAGGCAGAAAAGGGAATGTATTAGAAAAATCATTATCGGCAGAATTACAGAATTAAAGTTAAAATCTGTAAATACTTATTGCAGCAAATATAAGATAATATCTTTATAATTTAATTATACCTACCTCGTTACATGAAACTTCTATAAATATGTATAACAATCTTTATATAGGTACTTTTATGTTTTATGTTTAGATTTACAATTTCTCGCCTTTTTTCACGTTTTCGTCTCATATAAATGGATATTTTAACTATCATATGATTGTTTTAAAGGGCCGGTATAAAAAGAAAGTTTTCCATGGGTTTGGTAAAGTTTGTGAGCTATCTGTGAATTTAGGAAGTCAGTAGAAAATGAAAATTTGGAGAATAGGCTTGTGACTCAGTTAATTTTCAAAAATCTTCAAATTTTTGTAGGAGCGCCGTCAAGTATTTTGATGTATCAATAATTGGAAAAAACAAAAGGTACATATATGAAATAAACCTACGAATCTCACGCATATGTGCTATCTTTCTAGAAATAGTTACGTGAACATGGAAAACATGTGACCAACTTGAATTAATTATTCAATTTTGTACTATTTTGTTCTACGAAATTTACGCCGTCAAATTTAGTTTATTTCTTATCTTTCAAGTTCGTTTGTCTTATAGAAAGGAATTAATCGCGACGACCCAGATTAATGTGCCTCTTTTTGCAGTTAGTTAGAACAGTTTAAAAATGTTGTCCAAAAACGCGATCGATATGACAATTTCAGTTTTACATGAAGCACATTCAAAATAAACATTGTATAATCGATATTGCAGCTGTGAACTTAACTATATAAAGTAACTTTCATGAAAAGAAGAAGGCATTATTCTTACGTTAAAAGACATTTATATTTGAAGCAAATAAATTCCTATTCTACGCGGAAAAAAGTACACTGTTAAATGTGTTGTTTCGCACTAATTTCGCATAGTAAAGCTGAGTGTTAAAGCATACTATCCACGCCGTCAAGTAAACATCGATCACGCATGCAGTTTTTGTTAGGTCTTAAGGGTGTTATTGTTTGTACCAAATATGAAAAACAAGCTGTCAAAAAAATTTTTTTAAAGTTACAAATCTAAAAGTTATGTAGAATTGTCCTTATAGTTTCTCCTACGTTTCCATTAATTTTTTAAATATTATTCATTCCTATCATTATATTTTGTTGATACTTTCTCATAACGAAAGCACATTTACAATTTATCTTTTATCGCGTTAATATGGAATTAATAAAAACACTTAGGAAAACAACTGTCAAAATTTGTAAAGATAGGATTGTTCGGGCAATTGAACCTGTGTGGCAAGAAATGTATGAACAACGAGGCTCAAAGAAAGGCGTAGCCGGATGTCGGGAGAACTTGCTCATCGAT
>NC_046664.1:100403993-100410111 GCF_010883055.1 Belonocnema kinseyi
TATTCGGTTTCGGTTGCTATTGGAATTCGTCCATGGGCAAATTAACTTTTAAATTAAATTAAATTAAATTAAAATTTTTCAAATACAAAGAATTAGGCAATAAACGCACAAAAATACGTAATAAAAGAAAAAAATGTCTTATCTTAGAATGTAGATCAAACTATTCAATTTTACTACTACATTCAGCGACATGTTCCGTGAATTTATTGGACTTATAACTCACTTTTACTCTTATAATTAAAATATATATTTTTGTTGGCTTAATGTTTGGAAACAAAATTAGGCTTTTTATTCTGTTATCTATTTCGCTAATGCATAACTATGCAAAAGTGAGCTATCCTGATTGGAAGCGCCACCTCTTGAATCAATTCACCGGGTAGTGTATACAGGGTACATGAGTTAACATTACCTTCAAATATACAGAGCTCACTATTGCGCATGTCATATATGTTCGCGTCCATACACGACTCCCACCCTTGAAATATAAATTGCGGATCGCTGATGCCCCCGCTTTGGCGAAACGTGCAATTGGCATTAGAGAAGGAAAAGAGATTTAAAAGACAACTCAATTCACCCCCTCAAATGCCTTCTCTCTACAGTGCCGATTTTGTTATATGTTGATTATTATCGTAATCAAATGCAACCTCTTCTTTTAAAGTAGTTTAGGCGATGAAATCTTATAGTTTCAAACAAAATTACACTTAAAATGAAATTCATCATGTTTAAAATTAATATTTATATTGATATTTATGTTTATTTATTTACTCTTTATAATTTCACCTACTTTTGATCCACTTTGATCTACTTTGAACGGAAAAGTTTATTTTTTGGTTTTCAAGTTGCTTGTAATATCTAATCGAAATAAATATGTAATTTAATTGACATAAATAACTCAATTATTTATTTATATTATTTTGCAAAAGCAAATAAATTGAGTTTTTCATAAATAATTTAGTAAGGAAATTTGTTGAGCTACATAAGAAGTCAATTAAATGAGAAATCATATATTTTAAATAATAAGTCCTAAATTTAAGAAAATCTCGTATATTATGGTCTCAGCAGTGCGTTTTAGATTATCCAACTGTAATAAAGTTTTTTCATTCGACTGTAGAGCATGAACTCGAAAACTATGTTAGTATGAATAGAATTTAATACTTTATCACGAGAGTTTCTAGTATCTTATAGTCAAGTAGATTTCATTACTTTCATAAAACTGCACACTTTTTTAATCATCCTGTAACAAACGCCACGTTAGTTATATAGAAATTAGTTCAAGTAATTTTCTGTTCATTTAGTGTTAGTTTTTTAGAAATAATAATCTTAACTCTGAAATGTAAAAATTGACATATTTTATTCTCTTAGCGATAAAATTCACATTTTAAAAAATGTTATAGTAAAATACTAAAGCCAAAAACTGCATAAACCTAATACTGCTTCATGGTCAGACTTTGGTTTTGAATTTTGCATTGTTTAAATAACCTCGTGGTAATTTATGAACAAAATTACTAGAATTGCAAGTGTAATTACCATAAGACATAGTAAAAATATATAATTAAATTTTAAATTACTTAAAACATTCTTATTTGGAATTAAAATTGTAATTATAATTTCATGTAGATTTGTCGTTCTCAATTATACATTCCAGAGTTAATATATTCTAAATGGTATTCATACACACCTTTTTTCACATTACATAGAAATTTTTCTTTATTTATAAATAAAATAACAATATTTTAGCTACTGTTACGTATGTTACAGGGGTTTTGGCTTCATCACATTCGCAGATCCTTCTAGTGTAGATAAAGTACTGGCACAAGGCACACACGAGTTAGACGGCAAAAAAGTAAGTAATTAAATTTTTATTCACTACAAAATGGTCATTCTCTATTCAAAAATACTGTATTTATATGCAAAGATTATAAAATATATATTTATTAATACACGGAGAGACTTTTGATATCAATATTTGATTCATTCTATATGTATAATTAAAATAAAATGTAAGAATTTAGGGATAATCGGGGTACTGCTATAAAGATTCCTACCATGATAAGAGATGATGATATTTCTTTATGTATTATTATAAATTTGAGCGAACAAAATTTAGTATTCACGTTTAGAAAAAGTCCTATTTACTGTATGAAAATGGTGAGTGTGAAACACTGATAATGGTCAATAACAAGTTTTGTACAACTTTTAGTCAAAAGTCAGAATTTTAAGTAACATAAGTTGTAAAAAATGTAAGAAATTTTAGTATTCTTAAATAAAAATGTGTATTGAAATGAGTACCACTAGTGATATCTGCAACAGGGATTTGCGAGAATTCTAAAAGACTATACCAAAAACGCCCGAAGGTTTCCGAGCTATTTTGTCTATAGTCGAACTCGCGACGATCACACCATCTGACCGACTATACTGAGCTCATGACTGGGGATTCCCCGCCAAATCACTTCAGTCATGCTTGCGTTTGTAGTACAAAAATGTTTGTAACTAGTGAAATTTAAATTAAAGTTGAAACTAATTTTAATTTGAAAATTTTTTATTTAACTCTCAATAATTGACACATATAAAATAGAAGCTTTTAACACTTCTCAATTAAGTGCAATTATGCTGCTGAACCCAAACCTTCACACTTTCATAAATTGAATTGTACAACGACCTCTGGTTAAAAAATATGAATCCGCCCTATCTTTTTAAATTCTCTAAATTAACACTTATACTCAACTTCAATTCGCAATAATACAAGTTTCAAGAAATGAAACATGTCCATCTCCTAATTCAATAAAAACATTAAAAAAAAAAGTTTCCTTGGAAAATATAGATTGCAATGAATTTAGATCAATTAAAACATATATGTTAATACTGATTTACATAGTCTTATTGATAAATTCACTTAGTCAGTTGGTTATAAAGAAGAAAACATCTAATTTGTATTTTTAATCAAAAATAAATTAATATCTTTTAAATTAATTGCAGAACACAATAAAAATAAATACGATCGACCCTAATGTCAATCTAAAAATCGTCATCACTCTTATGACAGTTGGGTCAATTAAAAAGTGATATCTCCAAAAAAAAGCAAAGATATCATATAACTATATCCAAAAATGAGTGCATCTTCCTATTAAAAAAAAATTTTTTAAACGAATTTCCTTCCAGCCAATTCTACAACAACCATAACAATAAAAAAACCCCTCTTTTAAATTCAGAAAAAATCGTAAATCAACACTACCTCTCCGCGGACTCAATAAAAAAATATATTTTTAAATTATCTTTTTCTAATTAAAAAAAAAACGAAAATGAAAAATTCTTTCTTCAAACACAATAGAAATCTTAAAAATAAAAAAATGGCCTCTTCCAATTAAACAGAAAACGGTATCAGTTTCAACTCAATAAAAACTTTACAATTATAAAATGTACTACCAATTTAACAAAAATTAGAATTTTCTATATTTTTTAATTATCCTCTTTTAATTCAGACAAAAAAAAACGAAAATAAACAATTCTTTCTTCAAACACGATAAAAATCTTTAAAATAAAAAAATGGCCTCTTCCAATTAAAAAAAAACTGTATCTCGTTCAATTCAATAGAAACTTTACAAATATAAAATGTACTGCCAATTTAACAAAAATTAGAAGTTTATCATTTCAAGGTTGATAAAAATGTTAAAAATACAATGCTTCACATTTTTTCACACAATACAAATGTGAACCTAAAAAAGTTCCTCTCGCAATTGCAAGGAAATTAAATACCAAAATTAATTTGAATTTCTCAATTTTGGTCGTTTCAAATTAATAATTTTCAACTGTTACTTAACGTTGCAATAACAATTGTGAAGGTAAAAGTTTGAATGTCTTACTCTGAAATTTTTACCATTCAAGGCTTTCTATTTCAACCAATTCAGTTTAAAATTGTTTACTTTTGAATATATGAGGTATAAATGTTCATTCAGATATTTTTTTAATAAAAAATTTTCGAACTGAATGGGTTAAAAATTTAATATTATCGACTGAAACAATATTTTAAAAGTATTTTAAATAAAATAAAATCGTTTAATTAATGAATGTATTAATTTTAAGTTATTTTTATATTAAAATTATTTTATAAAGTTTGAATCAGCACATTTCAATTTGCTTAATTATTGGGACTTTCGTATTGAAAAAGTTGAATTTTTAACGTCAAAATCTGTGAATTGTGTAATTTAAAACCGATTTTGAATCATATTGTAAAATAATATTCCACAATTTTTAAAACTCGAAATACAGTTTAGTTTTGAAAACCATTAATTAATTTATATTGTTTTATTTTTTAAGCCTTTAAATTAAAAATTTACGGTTAAAAATGACAACATAAAATCGAAAAATGATCAAATAAAAGATTTTTTAATTAGCGTTGTGAAGTAAATGATTCAGGAATGAAAACAGTTAACAACTAAACTTAAAATTAAAAAAAAAGTTGAAATCGAATTTATTTTTAATTGAAATATATTATTTGATATGATATCTGTGATATTCCAAGTCATTTGATAGGTGGTTCTTCTAAAAAGTTGTGAAATTCCTTGTAAATAAATAAATTCACTATCATACTCATTTTTCGGCTTTTTTCGGTTTAAAAAAATTCCTGGTCATTTCCCGGTTTTCCGTTCAGCGGCTACCCCACAAATGAAAAGTTACAAAGCCTCAGATATAGATTATTTGGAAGATAAAATTCAGTAA
This sequence comes from Belonocnema kinseyi, assembly GCF_010883055.1. Classification (NCBI taxonomy): domain Eukaryota; kingdom Metazoa; phylum Arthropoda; class Insecta; order Hymenoptera; family Cynipidae; genus Belonocnema; species Belonocnema kinseyi. Next base: position 100,408,710 of record NC_046664.1, read on the forward strand.
ATGATAGTTCTAATCTGCTCTAAGAGTAAGTAAAATATTGAAAACTTAAAATTACGTTGAAAATTCAGAATATGGAGGTTCACGTTGCCATATTTATTGTTTTATTTTAATTACTTTAAATGATAAATAATTATTCTTTCATCTTAATTTCGAAGGGAAATGTTCAAAATTGTTGTCTGATATAATTGCAAATTTTTCAGGAGGTTGGAACAGAATTTCTTCCTGAACATATTTTACTGAAAATATGAGTATGTTAAATATGCTCCGAATTGTAAGCAACTAATAAAAAAGTAAAAAGAAATTTATAACAAAAAATGAGGAAGCTCATTTTTCTCTTAGGCTCAAATAGATTAGAGTTCAATATATTAAAGGCATTTTCTGTTAAGTGTTGAATTTTTTTAGTGTTAATCATAACTTTCCTAAAAGCTTGTACCATTGGAAATTTGTTGTCCTTTTATAACGTTACTTTCATAAATTAAGTAACATTATTTGATTTTATATATAAAAATTTTATTATTTCTACACAGTTATATGGTATATTTATAAGGACTAAGAAAAAGATTATTCATAATTAACTCGCATACTTGTTCCATTCATATTATAGTGGTCTAGAAAATGTACCTATTTTTTTCTTCTTAAATGGCTTGATGTCTAAAAATGCTTCCTTTTTGTGTAAAATGTCCCCTGTATATTGACAGAATTAAAAAAAAATTAGGTATTTCTTAAGACCATGATTTGCAAAAAATTGCTTATGTTATTTTAGTTTCCGTTGTTAATGTTATTTTTTACATTAGAATAGAAAAAGGATAAAATGCATATGCACTGAAGTAAAATTATAAATAATTAGTTGAAATTAAAAAAGCAATTTTGTGCAAAAATTGACTTGAGAGATCCCTAAATACAGTCGACGCTATTTACTTTGCCGCGGATGGGACCGTAGGGGAGTAATTATCCTGGAAACGATGTTCCCCACTCTCGAGTCTGATCTTGATGTGAGGTGCTTGGTGCGAATTGTTTCGCTCGCTACGTACGTTGCCGCGCATGGATCAGTGTTTATAAACGGTAAAGGTTCGATTTTCAGAATACATATTGTGGAAGTAATTATCTCACATTTGGTTCCAAAAAATGGTGAGCACATCATTCTCTCGCGGAATAAACTGAAAAATTGTTTAGTATTAACAAATTATTGATAAACCTTTGATTAAACTTGCCATACTTGAGGTTATCTCATGTGACAAGAAAATTATCATGAGACATAAATATTACATGATTTCGAAATTCTTTTATAAGCCTCATTAACAAAGCATACCAGGTGTATACATATGAAACCGGTATTTTTTCAAGAAAAAAACACATTTATTTCAAGAGAATGATAACAAATATTTTATTCAAAGTATGCGCC
>NC_046664.1:100410211-100431871 GCF_010883055.1 Belonocnema kinseyi
CGCCAATTAGCACAAATGGTAAGTTCCGACAGTGCCTACAAGTGTGCCTACTGGCCGCTAAATGGCAATACCGGTTTCATATGTATACACCTGGTATAATGACTTTTTGCACTATAAAATTGCCTTAAAAGACCTAAAAAATTTACGGCAATGTAAATAGCGAGCGGAACAATTCTCGGATGCCTAGCCTTCGCAGTCGTGGTGGGGGAAGAGCTGGACCGAGAGTTAGGGGAAGGGGAAAGGTAAATAGCGTCGACTGTGAGTACTAAAGTAATATTAGTTTCGTGCGCTTTTAAGTTTTTTGCTGATGAATTATTAGTCCTTTTTCCTTATAATGTTTTGTATTAAAATCTTTAAAAATAGAACAAAGTTTTATAAGTCAAAATTAGTAATGATATTTAAGATATTTAACTCTTATAAACCAGTAACAGTTTGTTTTAAAAACGAACGGAATGCTATAATAAAGGAAAACATAATAAGAAATGAGTATCAAAGTATGTATTTGAGAACAGCATAAGTTTTCAGGGTGGCCACCCACCCGGAAGAATCGGCAAAACCGGTAGAAAGTCGCGAAAAACATGCACCTGGAGAAAACCGGGATAAAGTCGGGAGGGAAATATTACACCCGGAGATGTAAGGCCTAGAAATTAAATTTCTTTCTGCAATTAATTTTTAGATTAATTCTCGGAGGTTTTAAATTTACAATTTAACAATATTTTAATTTCAAATTGAGATAATCGCTTACCGCGATAGTACCAAATGCTCAGGATTCTGTGAATCTAAGTAATATTTAGGAGGGGGAGTGTAAATAGGGTAATAGGATTATTTAAAATCCGATTGATCTAAAATTCTTAAGATCATTAAATGGGACAAAAAAGGTTCATTTACGATAAAATTTGAAGAATATAATATAAAAGTGAATTTTCATGCTTAATTCACTATTATTTATTTACGGATCCTCAGTGAAATAAATACTTTTCAATATATCATTAAAATTGTGAGTTTTCTCCTTTCGTCTGCAAAGGAAATTTTAAACGAATGTGTCGTGTAATATTTGTAATTAGTTTGTCAGAATGCGTTAATATTTGCGCTCGAAAGATATCGGAGATGTGTCTTTCAGAAGATTAGCTCAAAAAGGTACTGGTCCGAAAAAGTATAATAAGAGGGAAATTACAAGGAAAGACGAACGTTAAAAATGGATATTATGTCTGAGGAAAGTAACTATAAAACATATTTAGTAGACTCATGGGATGAGGTGAAAAGCCTAGGAGGAACGTATAGCAGCATTAGATGTCCGGGGCGCCATAAGTGCTGGAAGTATCTCGAAATACCATGGATAGGTACTAGCAGCCTGCAAGGTATCCAACGACATACCAACGATATAAAATTCGCGTAATTCGCCCGCCTAATCCAAATTGCGAGCGTAGCTAGCATGAGAATCATTCAAACTCATGAGTATCCCGTTGTTGGTTCAGTAGAAGAATTTCTAATAAGGTAAATTACGAAAAAAGTATGTCCAAAAGACTCTACATTTTTTTTATTTCTTTAATCTTGAATTTCGAGTATTGAGATAACTGAATACAAGCATGGACAATATGGGCCTTAAAATTAACGTAAGTAAAACAAAAATTATAATATTTGAAGGAAAGGATGAGAAAACAATGTGCAGCTTTGTTCTAAATCACGAGATAATAATACAAGTTGATAAGTACGTACATTTAGGTAGCCACTAGTGACTAGTTATATGTAATTCTATATGCATATCGACTGTGTTGTATGCTAGCGAGAACTGGAACATTCAAGAAAAGGATAAGAGTAAAATTAACGCGATTAAAATGATATTCCAGCGCATGATAATCAGAAAAACACTGATGGACAAAGTGAGTAATGAGATAATTCTAGAAGAAGGTGGTGTAGAGGCACTAGCTGACATATTTGAAAGAAATTCTTCGAAATGGCTTGGGCATATTGAGCAAATGAATGACGAACGACTAAAGAAACATCTGTATCAAGGTAAATTAAATGACAGTATGCCCAGAGGCAATCTGCGGAAAAATGATAAGAATGTGTAAATGAGGCCCTAATTCGAAGAGGCATAAGAAGCTATAGAAGTGTATCCCAGGACAGGAAAGTGTTTATAAAAAAAATGTCAGTGGAATGAATGACGCATGAAACAAAAAGACGTTGGATCCAAATGGGCTCGAGATAGGAACTTCATATAATGACTTTGTGAGGCTCTTTACTTGGTGTGATCGCTAGAGAGATTGATCGGCAACTTGAATCGGAGCATTGTGGGGGCACGGACGTATTATTTAATTAAATAACAAGGTATTCCAGAACAATCCCCCTCCTTCACATTACTCCATTCGTCACCGAGTAAATAGCGCTTACTCCGAAGGGGAAATGGCTCAATGGTATCAAAATAATAATAATAATAATAAATTAATCATTAGAAGATGTATTTTTTTATTTTTAGATCTATCTTCGAGAAAAGAATAGTAATCTGCGTAACTTATTTTTGTTATAACGGAATTTGGAATATGATGTTTTTAAATCTTTAAAAAAAATGAGACTTTAAATTACCGAAAGTTCCCTTTTCAAATCAGATTTGAAAATTTGTCCTTGGCAAAAAATATTTTGAAGAAATGACTGGAGGGTGAACACGATTACTGTTTCCGGGTTTTTATTAGTATGTGAAGCAGTTGATGAGAAAATTCATTTGTTAGATCGAGAAAAATTTCTGCGAGGGTCGAACCCTGATGGAAAAAGCTAGAAAGGGATGCTTTTTCTTCCAGTGCTTTTTTGGACAAATCTCTGAAAAGAAGCCATGCATTCGTGATATGCGGTTAAAGGGAGAGCTCACCGAATAGAAGAAAAAATGTACAACTCTTAGGGATGCTTCTCTTACGATCGGCTGGGCGTAACCTACATAAAAAGCGTATCAGTTTCGAAAATATTTTGTATAGGCATTTTATTATTACTTATTTTAATTTAACAAAAGAGCTAACAAAAACAAAATGTTTATTTCTTGAGGTTATTTACAGTAAAAACTTAAAAATCTAAGTTTCAAGAAAAGAAGTTTGAAAAAAATTCAGATTTGCATCAAAAGTTAACATTTTGGAATTTAGCGGTTGACAAAAGTTCAACTTTTAGTGGTCTTGAGGAAATTTGCAGATATATATTTTTAGGTCAACAATTTCGCATATTATCGTCTTTACATACCTCACCGGAAAATTGAATTTTAATTTTTTTTTAAACAATATTCTATAGATAAAACCAGAATACATTTTTTAGTCAATTTGTTTGTATAATTATTTGTATGTATAAAAAAAATGAATATTATATATAATACTTGACACTATGTATAAACTATATATAATTTTTCGCCTGAGCAGTCAGGCCTTTTTTGGACTCACAGAAAAAACTGGGGGTTCACTAGAGTCGCGGCTCAAATAAAAGTTGGTATAATTTAGAATTTGAGCTCCAATAGATACCTGTAGAGATCCAAAAGTTGTTCGTTTAGAGCACTGTGGAAAAGAACATCGAGGCGCAATCAAAAATCAAACGCTTGCAAACTTTGTACATAACCTGCAAATGAAATGTATCAAGTCATTATGTCTATTTTAATTTCAGTAATATTTTGTAATTCAACTATCTTCATTAAGTTATGTCCATCAAAGTTTGATTACATGTGTGCTTTAAGGCAAAAATGATGTTATTAATTAAACAGAATGTCGAAGTGAGTAAAGCGAAAAATAGGTACTTTATAAATAGGCTTAATTACAGTTGGGATCCTTTAGAACACCAACTAAGGTATCATTTAAAGCTTATTTATCCTTTTGGGTTCCTTTTTAATAAGCGTGGTTCATTTTTTTGCGGCTCCTTTGGAACCAAAAATGGGTTCTAATGGAAACCCCCTTTTTCTGCACTGAAAAGCAAAGTACCGTTCTATTTTACTAGGCAGTCTGATAAGTATCTGAAAATTCTAAGAGATGGCATTAGTATTCACTAATGTAAACCATTTTCGTCGAGCTTGATCCTTCAAATGACGCCTGTCAAAACTTCAGCCATTTATGTTTACGCATTTACAAGTTACAGCACTGAGAAGCGACTAACCTCCGAGTTTTTTTTAATATGGAAAAATCTGAGTTTCGAGTTTTGATCAAACACTACTATCTTCGCAAGGAAACGATATCCGAGACCAAGGCCAAGCTGGATAAGCATTACCCGGACTCTGCACCGTCGATTGGAACGATTCATAAGTGGTTTACCGAGTTTCGTTGTGGCCGTACGAGCACAGTTGATGCTGAACGATCTGGGCGCCCAAAAGAGGTCACTACCCCGGAAAATGTCGAAAAAATCCATGATATGATGTTGAATGATCCCAAAGTGAAATTGAGAGAGGTAGCTAATGCTGTAGGCATATCATTGGAACGTGTGACAACTTCCCAGCAGAATTTGGCATTATTTTCGCGTAAGCCGACCGAGTTTTTGCACTGATTCATAACCATGGATGAAACCTGGATCCCCTATTACACTCCTGAGTCAACGCAACAGGCAAAACAGTGGGTTCCACCGGGCCATAGTGCTCTGAAGCGTCCAAAAACGCAAGAATGGGTCGGAAAGGTTATGGCCTCCGTATTTTGGGATGCACATGGCATAATATTCGTGGACTATCTTGAAAAAGGTAAAACCATATCCGGAGCATACTATTCATCATTATTGGACCGATTGAAAATCGAAATCGCCGAAAAACGACCGCATTTGAAAAAGAAAAAACCGATTTATCAGCACGACAATGCGCCTGTTCATTCATGCTTAGTTGCACAAGCAAAATTGCATGAAATCGGCTTCGAATTGGTTCCTCAGCCACCGTATTCACCAGACCTGGCCCCGAGCGACTATTACTTGTTCCCTAGCCTGAAGAGATGACTCACCGGTAAGCGTTTTTACTTAAATGAGGAGCTCATAACTGAAACTGAGGCGTATTTTGGAGACCTTCCGTGGAGTACTTTTCGGACGGTATCAAAAAGTTAGAAAATCGTTGGACTCGCTGTATCGACCTAAAAGGAGAGTATGTTGAAAAATAAAACCGACTTTGGCAAAAAAAACGTCTCCGTGTTTCATTTTTCAGGGACTTATCAGACTGCCTAGTAAACCCCGTACTCTTTTATCAAAAGAAAATGTTACAACGAAAGGAGCGTTCAAATAAAAAAATTTTCTGAAAGTCAAAAAATGTTAGCAGTACATTGAAGACATTATTTATCTCCTGTAATTATTGAATTTGAATACATTTTGTAGCGATATGGTTGCACTATCTTTAAAAATATGATTCCCATTTTGTTGTATCAGAAGTGAGACTTTTACTATTTGATTTCGAAAGTGCATTATGTCATACATACGACATCCATCTAATGTTCACTTGTTTCTATTAAGCAAAAGTTCAAATGGTGAAGTAAAATGAAGATTTGTCACAGCGTAGAGAATGCTGAGAAAATTGTAGAGAGACATACATGAAAAAAAGAGGTAGAAACGAGCTCACGAGAAATTGTCAAAGCTCTTTAGAAATTTCCACACGGCCCGCATCGACGCACTGTGGGAAAAAATGACTTTTTTGGTTCTAAATAACGCACAGCCTACAAATATTGACCGATTTAGATGAAGCAAATTTGATAAAAGCTGATAAGATTTCTAAGAGACTTGTTGAGCCTCAGTTTTGAATCGGGGTTTAAAGTTTTTTTTATAAATAAACAAGTACGACGAAAAAATGGCCATTTTTTCAATTTGATGATCCCGGTGCTCGTCAAAAACAGCAAAATTGTTGAAATCGCCTAAGTCGCATATAGTAAAATTAGTTAAAGATGTTCCATTATTAGACAATAATCAAAAACAAACATTTATAAACAACTTATTTGTTGAAAAAATGTTTTATACGATTTGCCATAATTATACGTTTTTTCAATTTATATTGCAAGAAGTTTAAATGGAAACAACATTATATTTAAAAAAATGTCTCTTAAGATTATAATTGTTTATATTATACACCAATTTAATGAAAAAATGCAGTAATTTTCGAAAGAAAAATTCGTTTTTATCGACATCATTTTTTTAAAATTAGGATCTTTATGATAATTTTAGCAAAATTAATAATTTTTTGAATAATCTTATGATTTTTTTAAAAAAATTTAATAAACAAATGCATTATTCAGGCATTTGTCTACAAAAAAATTAGTTTTTTTTCTATGACAACTTTTTTAATTAGGAAGTTCATAATAAATTCATTAAAATTCATAATTTTTTTTATCGACTTTATGATTTTTCTAAACACATTTAAAAAACAAATGCATTAATCAGGCATTTATCGACAGAAAAAATGGCGACGCTCTAATTAGCGAAGTGGCTAACTCCATTTTTCAAAATTTTTCAGGAGAGCCAAAAAACGTTTCATTAATAGACAAATGACAAAATAATTAATTAAAAACTTGAATATGATTAAAAATGTGTTTATTGTTAAGTACATACATAAAAATATTTATAAATATCAGTAACGTTAACTATAATAAAATTATATTCTATATTAATTCTTTAATGCCCAACCAAATGAAGCCTCAACGAGATTATGAATCTTTAGTATACTATTTGTCAAAGTAATATTTGGTTAAATTAGCTTTAACATCATGATATAATTGAAATTTTCTATTAAATAATCTGATTATAATTTTAATGCTACGCAAAAAACCAATTCACTATTTTATTTTTCATAAGGAAGATTATCATAAAACTGATGATAGTCAATGGGCAATGTTTTCTTCAATTGTTGCAAATCTTCATATTTTCTTTTCTTTATTTTGAGTCTGGCATGATGAAGTCCGGGTAGTTGTTGATAAATCAAACAGGATTTTACGTTATGTTTTATTTGAAGTGGTAAGGTCCATTCATTCGAAAAATTTAATTTGTAGTAAGTAACACCATGAGGTGCATATTTTATTCCTCTTATAGTAACAACAGGATCACCTGTTTTGGTTCCTGGACGTATTAAAGAATAACATTTTATTTTATTAAATGATTTAAAATATTTGAAATTCAAGTACTCAAATGTGTATGCTTTGTTCGTTGCCGTTTTACGTACATCAACATAGTATGCCGGAATATTGATTATTTTATTCTTTAATTTTCTTTTCATCGCTGCATGCACAGAATCAGCTTCGATTTGTGTATGCGCTTTTTCCAATTATTTTTGCTCAATTTTAATATTATATAATTTTGCAGCATTAACAAGAGAATTACTAAGATTACAATTGCGGTTTTGATATGTACATCCATGAGAGTAAAATATTATTTTTTTATTTGACCCGCGTAGAAAAGGCACGACATGTGTTGGGATAAATTTAAAAATAATTCAAGCAAACTCTTCAGAGTTTAAACCTCCTTTTGTTTCATTCCATATGTAACACTATCTATTGGAAGTTTTCAAATTAAACAAACAAAAATTATGAACTGAAAGTTTAGTTTTATAATACAATTACGACACTTGAGATTTGGGTAATAAAAGTACCGACTGCAAATCCATTGTAAAATCAAAATTTTCATTCAATTTATACCAATCATTTTCTTTCCTAGCATCTTGTTTATTTTTATATGAATTTTCTAGTCATTCTCTTTAAAATTTCCTGCTTTATAACGAAGACAAACGTCACATTGATCTTTCTTCGGTGCATACAACTCGATATTTTTATCCTTCATTAGTTGATAAAAAGTAGTTAAAGACAAAGCTTTAATATTACGATTTTTAAATTAATTCTGTACATAAAATTCATACAAAGTTTTTTTTGTCGACTGACACTCTGGCTGCAAATATAATTTTTCATGACGAAAATCTAGAATAATGCGACTCCATTTTCGGTAAGGATTCGAAAATCAATTCTAACTCTTCATATTCTTTCTCTCGCCGATGACTTAGTTTTGTATTTTCTTTTCGAGCAGTACTATTTACGTTTGAAGTTCATTTAGTTCCACCGACTGATTTTTTCCTATTTTGAATAGTTGTTGGTACAATGTATAGAGTATTACGGTACATAGTTTTTCAAACTTTTTTTTTCATCTAATTAAGGTAAGCTATATTTAAAAGTTAAATTACGTCGCAAATTATCACTTTTTTGGTCACGCTTACGTTTAACACAACAACTTTCTACTGTTCCATCTACGAAAACTTTTTTTTCACTCTAACTCATTTTCCAAAATCTTTCGAAAATATCAGTCCTTTGTTCTTCATTAAACTCTAAACATTTGAGATAATTTTTTTACTTAGAACACAATGACAGATTGGTTTCAAATTTTTTTCTTTTTTAGTGACGTCAAAATTTCAACCTTGTTTATGCTTTTTTCTGCTTGAATAGTTACGCCCATGTTTTCTGTTGAGTTTATTTTTATTGCTTTTCCAATTCATTATATTTATAGCACGGTTTTTTACATCTTTTCCTGGGAATATTTACTGTTGTTTTTTCAAAATCCAAACTTTCGGTAAATGAATATGGTACAAGTCCCGGTGCATCAGAATCATCAATGTGACAAGTTTTTTGAGCGTCTGTATTGTCATCCTTGTTTTAATACTCCACAACTTCAATTGTTGATGAATCATTAATATTGTTTTCTTTATCTAAAATAGAGTTCACTTGTATTTCATTGTTGTCCTCTTTGAAAGATAATCCTCTCAGTTATTTTGTTAATTCCATCTGTTTACATAAAATGACATTAAACATAACCTATAATTTAAGACACATAATAATAACATAGCATTAAGAATTAAATATTCAAATATGATAAACACCTTTCATTAAGATGTAAATCACAAAAAAAACTTGATAAATAAATCACGAGAATCTTAACGAATAGAGCCTGAAATATTTTATTTAATTTCATGATTTTTTGAAAACAATTTAATAAACAAATGCATTCTTCGGGCATCTATAGACAAATGCATTTTTTATGTTTAATTCTTGATGGTGATTTCAGCCAAATTCATAATTGGTTGATAAATTTTATACTTTTTCAAAAACAAATTTGATAAATAAATGCATAATTGGGGGATCTGTCGGTGGAAAAATTTTTTTTTTCGATGTCAGTCTTCTTAATTAGGAACCTAATGAAAATTTCATTACTAATTATACTTAGTTACTTATATGCATTATTTGGGTATTTTTCGACAATTTTTTTTTAAATTTAAGTTTCTCATTTCTTTTATTCTTTTAATAGGGCTGCAGCTTCAGGATTAAGTAGAATGACCTTTTTTCAGATTTGTCTATGATATATTATCTTTGAGCAGTGGAAATCAACATTTTGCGTCCAAGATCTGTTTTAGTAGACGCTCTGTTCTGACATCGAAAAAAAAGATGTTTCCGTCGATAGATGCTTCAATAATGCATTTGTTTATTGAATTTGTTTTAAAAAATCATAAAATTAATTAAAAAATTATGCATTAACTTTGTTTAAAGAAATCATAAAATTTATCAAGTTATTATGGATGTTGCTGAAATTGTCATGAAGTTCCCAACTGAGAAGACTGGCATTGAAAAAAAAACGAATTTTTCTGCCGACAAGTGCCCGAATCATGTATTCGTTGATTAAATTTGTTTAAAAAGTCAAAAGGTTAATCAACAAATTATCAATTTTGCTAAAGGCCGTAACAGGATAAGTACGGTCTGGGTGTCTCCGCTCGAATGTGATCCATATTGTGAGGGCAAGTGGCTACCCCTATAAGATAAAGTTACCTCAAGTATCAACTAAAAAAAATGTTTCACAAAAGTTATAAATAAATTTTGAAAAATCAAAAAATCGAATTTTCTCTAAAACGGCTCTTCTGATCATGATGGTTGAAATACATGTTAGAGAGGGTACTAAGGGGGTTCCGAAAAAATTCAAGAACCAATTATGTTGATACTAAGAAGATAAAATAATAAAATAAAATTTTTTAATAGTTTTGTTTGAAGAAAGTACTTCTGGCACACCAACTATTTTATCCTTATATCATGCTCACACTCAAGGCTACAAAATATATTTTTGCGGAAATGACCAAAGTATTAATTCATAATTAAAAAAAATTAATACTACCTGTTGGCCCCTCACATGCATGCAATTCCATGAGAACAAGAGGCAAAATCAATTTTTAGCTTATGACGCAATAAGTTATACGCAATAGTGTAATAAAAAATCAGATGCAACAGCATTATTCAATTAGAAACACATTTCATCTTAAATTCCCCAGTTCAATGTCAATTTATTATCAGTAGATGGAAAAATACTTCTCTTCGTTTACTGCTGACATTCGCAAACTAACACGTTTACCCAGGATGCACCACATGGAGGTCGTCAGTCAGATTAGCATCCCTTACTTTATTCACACTATATATTACATCTGTGATAAAATGCAGGGAAATTACGCCCATGCCTCTACGTGAAACTAGATGTATGGTATATGACAATTGCACTCATCGGTACGAAGCAAGAAGAAAGTGAAATGCTTTCGAGCTAAGTTGAATTGGGTACTATGAGAGGTCACGTTTAAACTTTATGAAGATATACCTATTAGGCACAAATACAAATTACTGAGAATATGGTACCTTTGAAAATAATCGAATGTCGTTCGATACAACTCAGAGCAAAATAAACTTGCAAATCTTAGCACAACACGTTAAAACTATATATATAAGTATAGCAGTTGAGCTTGGATGAAAATCGCTACGAGAAGAATACTTGGGAATTAGTTGCCACTCTCAGGCGGGGCAAGAGTTTTGTGCATATGACGTGTATGCATTAAATTGTTGGGTATCGTGTGTGTGTATAGTACATATATGTTTTGTTAAGTTATTATTATAGGATGTACATAATTGTATATAGTGTATATAAAGTAAGGGATGCTAATCTGACTGACGACCTCCAGGTGGTGAATCCTGGACAAAATTGACAATTGTTGGGCGAATGTCAGCAGTAAACAAAAAGAAGTATTTTTTTGTGTACTCATAATCAATTGACACTGTGACTAGGGAATTCACGACGAAATGTGTTTTTAATGGAATAATGCAGTTAAATCTGGTTTTTTTTGTACACCATTGCGTCATAAGCTAAACATTAAGTTGGCCTCTTATCCTTATAAAATTGCATACATTTAAGGAGCCAACAAGTAATTTTTATTTTTTGAAAGTATGAAGTAATGCTTTGATCATTTTTGCAAAAAAACATTTTGCAGTCTTGAATGTGAGCATGTTATAGGGGAAAAATGGTTGGTGTGCCAGAAGTACTTCCTTAAAAAAATTATTAAAAAATTTTAATTTTTAATTTTATCTTCTTATTATTATCAGAATTGTTTCTTAAATTTTTTCGAAATAACCTTAGTACACTCTCTAGCATATATTTCAACCATCATGATCGGTAAAGCCGTTTTTGCAAAAATTTAATTTTTTTAATTTTTCAAAATTTATTTTTAACTTTTGTAAAAAAAATTTTTTAGCTGATGCTTGGGGTAACGTTATCTTCCAGGTGTAGCCACTTGCTCGCGCAATATGGATTACATCCAAGCGGGTTCACCCAGACCATGTTTATCCTGCTAAGGTCTTATTTTAAAGTTTCTAATTTAAAAAAAATTGACATCGAACGAAACGAATTTTTCTGTCGAAAAATGCCTGATTACTGCATTCGTTCATTAAATTGGTTTATAACATATACAATTATAATCCTAAGAGAAAATATTTTTGATATAATATTGTTTCCATTCGAATTTCTTGCAATATAACTTCAAAACACGTATAATTATGGAAAATCGTAGGAAAAATTTTTTTAACAAATAATTTGTTCATAACATTTTTTTTTGTTTATTGTCTAATATTGGAACATCTTTAACAAATGTCACTTTATGAAAGTTATGTGATTTCAACAATTTTCCAGTTATTGTCGAGCACCAGGAACGTCAAATAGAAAAAATGGCCATTTTTTCGACATATTTGTTTATTTATAAAAAATTGAAACCCTAATTTAAAAATAAGGCTCGACCACTCTCTTGCAAATCTTATCAGCTTTTTTAAAAAAATATTGCTGTCCAAATCGATCAATATTTGTGGGCTGTATGTTATTTCGAACCAAAGAAGTCCTTTTTTTTCTCACTGTGCAACGGGTGTAGCCGCCTTCTCTGTAACAATTCAGAACCGCTATCGTAACAGAACGCCTGTAGTACTTTTCCTTGCACAGTAAGGATGGCGCACAGACGCGACGGAGAGTAGAACAGAGATTTAAGCCCATTGAATGCCTTTCCACCTACGAAATGGTGTAAGGCGAAAAGAGAGTCGAACTATCTGGATTCAGGGAATGGAAAGAGAAAGGGATCGGAAAAACGAGAGGTGGATTTGATTTGAGGAGATCCACGAAGAGGCTATGGGATTCACATGAGTGGGTATCGATTTTCGATGATGCCTCGAGAATTTAGCTTCGCCCTTGAATGCATCCCTTTGCGAATAACCTGCAGAATTAGATGACGTAATGGGGTAAGGTCTCCTCACGTGCTGACGCATGAAATCAGTTTTTCGGAAAATTTCCAGTACTAAGGACATATTTCAAAGACGAATTTCGATTTATTAGTGCTTTGCCGTTCTAGAAAATGGCATATGTGTGAAAATCAAAAGCAGTGAAAGTAGGGGTCCTGCGCCTTCAAAAGAAGATTTCGTAGCCTATTAAGACGTTAATTGAGTCATTTAAATCCCCCCTCCCCTAACTTCCTCGTTTCACCTACTTCTCAACCCTTACGTAGTCTACCCTCCTCTACTTCTCTCCCCACTTCCTGTCCCTTACTTACCGCTATTTCTCTACTTCTCACTTCTCCCACATTTCCAATATTTACCCTCCCGAGAAAAAAAGCACAATGGACAATTAGAAGGACGGACGGACACGTGACTGAAACGTTTCTGCCCGAGGCTACGAAACCATAAAAATAGACAATATTAGCATTATATATATTTTTTGTTAAAAGGGTATATTTTGTTTTTAAAGGAAACTAGGCGCTTATCTTCCTCTTTTGAAATCCGCCGCAAAATATGAAAAAATGTTTAAACATAACAAAGATTTAAAAATTTTTCTCGTAAATGGCAGATAGAAAAACATGTTTAGATAAAAAGCTTACACGTATAAAAATTTAGTGTATAAAATAATGTATTCTGTAAAACACCACTTTTTAATTGAGTCCAAATTTTTTAAGTTTCTGCTAATAGCGGAAAGAAGGCCAATGCATTTTATTCGAGGTCAACCATTTTTGAGGCTGGAAGATTCTTTTTTCCTAAAAATATGTTTGAATTTTTCTCATAAGCGATGCAAGATATTTCAAAAGAGCAAGAGGTATTTTCACATGAATTTGTTATACGTGTAAACTCCTATCTTAACATTTTTTCATATCTGCCGTTTGAAAAAAAATAGAAAATTAGATTTTATGATAAAAATATTATAACCCGCGTAAAACTCATAAAATGACTGCCTTGTGAAAGTTTAAGAAAAACCGTCGCCATATTGTTAATCTCGAAACTTTTTTTAATTTTCAAAGAGATTTTGAAAGAAGGCGATGAATGATTTTAGAATTAGAAATATTCGTGTTTTTTGTCAAAAAGTAAAAAAAAAAACAATGTAAAGACGCATAACATCGTAGAATTTTTTTTTTAAAATCGTCAAATCCGCGAAAGATTCGGCGACATCATATTAGAAACTGCCTGATTTTAGGCGTCAAACAGGATATCAAAATATTAAATGTAAAACATGATGATATCTGGTATGGAATCAAATTAATATGTTAGCTTATTCATTAAAGCTGTATTATAAAAAAATTGAATAAAACAATAAGCTTGATTAACTTTCATTTATTCTATAATATAAAAGATTATATTAAGTTTCGATAATAACAAAAATTTGATCTTAATTTTTTTAAAACATGAGATAGTTAATTTCCAAGAATTTTAGGGTATCTGTATTCAAACTTGCCTCTACATTTGGTTAAAACTAACCAATCCGTATTTCATTCTTAAGTGTAAAGAATGAACCTTGTCCATTTTACTTGACATATCGTAAGTTATATCGACGACCAACTGATTTTTGTTTGAAAGGGGTGGTTGGGAAGGAGAGAGAATTGCTGTTGATTTTATACTCCATTAAGAGGATCGCGTTTCTCCGAAACCGGAAATCGGAAGGCGAGGCCCTAGACCGTCGTTGAAAGGAAGGGCTTTCACCCTTTTGCACTTTTACTCAGAGAAAAAGACTTCGCCGAGCTTCTCCCACGATTATTACACCAAATGGACTTCCATTTTTATAGCTGCCGTGATTCTTTTATATTTGTAAATGGTAATTTGAAAGACTCCTTTTGTTACATTTTGTATCACTCTACCCCTAGAGAATAGAACTATCGTTTTAATAGAGATAAATAATCTTTAGCGGTGTTGTAATTAATAAGGATTTAAATAATTCTAATATAAAAACTTTACAAACTAGGTCAATTGTCAAGCCACTTATCTCAAAGCTTTGAACGTCACAGTTTCCCTGACTGTCCTATAATGATTGCCAATAGGAAATGCAAGTGATCTAAAAGCAAACTGAAAAATTAAATAAAATTCACATCATTTCTTCAGAAAAACGAACACAGGTGTATTTTATTTTTATGTTTCCGCAAGATCGGTGGAAATATAGTTTACCGTCTGGATTTGTGGCTTAAGAAGGCGAAGAGGTGAGAGAGTGAGACTGTAGTCGAGAATCTAACAAAACGGGGTAAGATTAATAAAAATAAGACCCTAGGGTGGAATGAAGCTTCAGAAACTCGACGACTTTTTCTTATATTTACCCTTCAGAATAACAGCAGTCTTTCAGCTTTAAAATAAGAACCCACTCAAGAAGGAAAATACTGACATGTAAATATTTTTCTACTTCACAATTTCCTCTTCCTTTTTGCATACATTTTTTTTCTAAACATGTAACTTATGAGGGAGCTTCTACTTTATAATCCGGTTATTATTGTATAAGTGTTATAGATTTGGTTGAAAAGTACAAGCAGTCATTTATATCGCAGTTTTTTAAAATTTGATGATTTCAAAATGCTTTTAACTAAGACCATAAAAGATTTCAGACAAATGTTTCAGCTTGACAATATTAATTGGTTTTGTTAATAGCAAGAGTTAAGGGAAGTCGAAGAAAAAGGAGAGAGAAGCGAAATGTGAGGTAGGTAAAGATGCTAGAGAAGCTAAGATGACGTAGCACAGGGGAAAAGAGAGGGAGAATGACTGAATGAGGCAGACGGTTTGTATTTCAAATTTAAAAGCATTCGACAATGGACGCTTTTCATATTGTTGACTCACTCTGTAAAGAAGAGGAAAGGAGAAAGGACAAGGCAAGTTTGGTGAGAGCTTGCAGGGGTGTAAAAAGGTTGAAGTTTTGTAAGGGGCTACAGACAATTTCCGCGAGGCTCAGGGGACTTAGGCTCTTGGAAATCAATTATTCTACTGATGTGCGGACTGCTTATTTCTCGCCTCTTCACTACCGTTCCAGAGACCAAAGAAATATATTTTTACGATTGTAACTTCCAAATTCGAATCGATTACAGGTACTCTTTAAAAAATCGTGGGCAGATTAAATTCGCTGCTACCACATAGAGGCTTGAAAATGCAGAAAATTTTAGGAACTGAATTTGATACGTAATTAAAGTTTGAAACCATCTAAATTAAAGTTTTTTTTGCAGAATTTAGTTTGTTAAAGATCTTTGAAAAATTGTATTATTTACTTGAAGAAGAATTCTTATTGAATTCTCATTTAAGAACTTTAAAGTCCCGAGTTTCTTATGTTTTTCAAAAAGTCTCCTCAGATTTTTAATTCCGGAATTCCTCGACGTATATATGTATATCTTACAAGCACACTCTAACTTAGCCGTTTCCGATCAGAAGATACTAACTATTTTTTTCATTGTAGAAGAAAGGAGGGTGATGCGTCACGTAAAGAGGTGAAAAAAAAGATTTTTCGAGGGGTTTGAAAGCTGCTTAAGGAAGCTGAGCTTGCAGAATTTCTGTTTTCTACGTAGAATGGTTTGGGACACATTTTAAGTGTAAAATACAGCCTATGCGTTGTTCAAGCACCAAGCAGTGGGTACCCACTGTGCCGCCAATACTGGCGTGCATGAAATATAAATAATTAGTATGATATGTGTATAAGCGAGTTGCAGCCGGGTGCGCCAGGCGCAATATATCGACGTGATCCACGGCTTTATTCCGCGAGCGGCCATATTTTATTCGCTAAATTAGCTTTCCGGCCTGCGATTTATGTTGCCCGCTTCAGGAAAATTGCCGAGTAAATAGATAATTTCACGGTTCTGCTTTTAAAAAAGACGTTCTTTCCGTGACACGTGTCACGTTCCATTCACTCGGGTTGCCTCTTTGTCCCAAAATACCGATAGCGATGCAGTGGGAAAAAGGATTTGTCGGGAAAATGTATTCTTGCTTGGCAATTATTTTTCTACGTTCGCCGAATACGATTTTATTTCAAAATTGGCCAAGTTTCGTTCAAGTGTCTTTTGAAACTGATGCCAATTTTGATTGTAATACATTGATAGTAAGCTACAAATAATGCAGATATGGCAGTTTCAGTGACGAACTTGAGTTCCTTATTTTCTTATATTTCTTTCCGGTTTATGCAAAAATATATTGCAAAATTTAAATAATCATATCATAGTTTCAATGAAAGTCCATACTTAATAAGATGATATATTTAATTACAACTTTAATACAATATTTAAATAGAAGTGCATTTGCTTGTTTCATGCAAATTAGTATCAGTAAATTTCTCATCTATTTATCATTGGCGAAAGCCAATCATTTATAAACTAAACTACCCACGAGCAAAACTCATTAAAGTATGATTTAAACAACAAGTATTTCATTTTATATTTGTGTTTATTATTAATATAAACAGTCCGAATGATTTGTTTGTACTGTTCTTCATTAAATATTTATATCATGAATGATTAATTATTCAAATAGATTCATTTTATGGCCATGAATCGCTCATAATATTTCAATAATAATTTCCTTAATTGCAAAAAACAATTTTTTCCAAAATAATAGTTTTCTGGACACATCGAAAGAATTGTATTATAATATCTCATTTTTTTATATCGGGCTTTTACGTTATCAAAAAAATCTTCGATTACATTTCGTGCTTAAGTTTCCTAATCAATCATAACCAAAAAGTAGATTTCCTCGCTTCGACAGAGCGAAAACACTAAATATTGATAAAGGGTCCGATCTATTTGTCAATGGGCAAAATAGGGTGAATTTGATTCAATGAGCGATGATCCCCATCATGATGATTCAGAATCAGATTCATAAGCATGCCATAGCATTTTTGTCCAAGGTCGAATTTTCTAGTTATTTCGTTCTTGCAATCAAAACCCACTTTCAGCCTCGTAAAAAGGGACTCAGGCGGACTACGACAGCCAGCTTGGTACCTGTGTTCGTGGGAACTAGGGGAGCTTCATCAAAAGGGATGGAGGAAGGAAGATTCGAGGAGGATGGGCGAAGCACTTCCACAGGGATTTCTAACGCTATCGCCAGAATTATACGCGTCTTTTTACGAACCTCCGACGAGAATCCTCGCTGAATTACGCATGACGCTCTGCCGCAACGAGATCCTCTGATGGCTCTTCCGGCTGTAAGTGAAATTCTCTCGCCGAACGTAATAACATTCTCTTTAATCAATGCTTCTTACCAGAGACTTACTTCCTCCACTTGGTGCTCCACCTATCACATAAAACCATCCAAAATGCACTTTCTGAAGCGAAATATTCAAGAAAGATGTTCCGTTCTCTTCTTTTTCCTAAACTGTGCCTTAAAAGTTCAAACAGCTGGGCAAGTCTAAGATTTTTATATTTATATATAAAATCCTTTATTAAATTATAATACGTATCGAGACATACTAAAGGCATGAAGTGAATCGTTAAAGTGGTTTTAAATTTAAATGCATTAACATTTTTAAAAACCGGTCATACCACTATTGTTTTTCCAATAGTTATCGTTTATTATAAATCGACGCCACCGTTCCATACCTCTTCATGTCGCGTTTAGGCAGTGTACAACCCCACATCGCATTTGCTCGGTGTGCATCTTTCTGTCGCGTTTGTTCGCGGCATAGTTCGAAGACCTGTGTTTAAGTCTAGGATCTGGAGATATACTGCGACCAAACCTGATAGATAGCTGTACACCGTACAATTGTGACGTAAGGATGTACATCGCCTAAACGCGAAGTGGATTTTTATGGAATAGATGCATCGAAATGTAAGAGTTTACAAGATTCAACATACATTTTATATTCAAAACAATTGAATTGACTTTAAGATGAAAATTAATGTTCTTCAGTTGATTAACTACGACGATTTTTAATTGATATATTAATTTTACATGGATTTCAATTCTTTTCTCTCTCTCTCTTTGAATAAACAATATTAATAGACAGACAGAAGATAAATAATAAACAAAGAGAAAATATTATTTCGTGATGTCATAGTAACTTTTTTCTGTAAAAGCATATTATTCTAGTACAGTGAAACCTTTCAATAGCCCTCCATTTTATAGACCTTCCGAGAATTGATGCAGTGCAGCACGTAGGTGTAACAGGAGCTGCGCGGGGTGCGCGGAATCTGCAGTTGTCACTCAAGCGTGAACAAACAAAAGCGGAACGGGCTATAATGAGTTAGTTCCCACCCACCGTCAGCCCCAAAATCTACAACATATAAGAGTTCCACTGTAATTGTTTTTGGACTCTTCGTAGAAAAAATATTAAATTTTAACTGAATATTCTTTAAGTAAAATAATAAAAAACTATCGAGGCACATATAAATTTCACTATTGGAATTAATTAAAATATTTCAGTCGAGTAAACAAAAACGTGTGTTTGGCATAAAAAAGAAGTAAAAAATAAATGTTGGAATTGGGTTTTCTGTTCATAAATTCATGAATACTTACGAATCCCGCAAATTCTGTGATTTTAATTAATTTCATGAAGTCCGTGAATTACTTGAATTCCTTGAATTGCGTTAATTATTTGAATTCTGTGAATTACTAGAATTCCGTGAATTCCATGAATACGTTCAAATCCGTGAAATTTTTCAATTTCATTAATTCCGTGCCTTGAATTCCTCGAATTCCATGAACTTCTTGAATTTTATAAATTCCGTGAATTCTGTCAATATATTGAATTGCGTGAATTACTTGCATTTCTTGCATTGCAAGCCGCACAGAAACGTGCAAGCCGAGTGCGCAGCCGGCAGATTGTTTTATTGCAACCCTACATTTTTCTAAATTGCACGCGTTGGAAAAGGTATATTTACAGATTTAGATTTAGCATACAAAAGAATACAGAGAATCAATTTCCTTTCTTAGCCGCAGAAAAAGGTTTAAACATGTAAGCCTGTGATATTCCTTCGGTTGGTCATTTTAAGAATACAGAATCACTTTATTCTCAAACTTTTGAAGCTCAATTGAAAATTGATTGTGAATTAATTTTGAGCTTGTAATTCAAGTAAACATACACGTAGAGAGCCACTGGTCGCTTTTTGATGCGCTGTATAAACCTCAACCCCCTCGCATTGCTGGCCTTTCTCACTCCCTTTCGTTCTTTCCTCTCTAACCCTCCACCTCGTCCTTATAGCGTCACATTCTCGGGCGATCCATTTCCAGATTAAACACGCGTAAAACTCCACTCTCGCGTAGCACACACAAGAACTCTCCTCCTCGTTGGTAGCACGGAATACCCCGCATACAGAAACTTTCCGGCTCGCTCGTCTCCACTCCAAGTATCACTCTATAGAGTCGTTCCAAAGTTACCAAAAGGAGTTTCGCAAATTACCCCCAAATCGCTGAAAGTGCTTAGTGATTCGCTTACCGCTCAAGAGATATGTGATTTGATTTCCAACTTTAGCGACCTCATTTTCATCTATTTTTATCTTACTTACATCTCAGACTTGCCCATCCTTCCACTCCATGCTTTATTTTTAATATTCTTATTCAGTTCACACTAATGCCATTTTTAAATTCAATCGTGTCTAGAAGATTTCACTTCCTTAAAGCTTTTGCGTATTGTGATACTCAAGATTATAAGAGTGGGTAAATTATTTATAATTGTTTTTAACTCTAATTTGATTTTAAAAGTCTTAGAAAATGTCTTGTGATTGTAATTAATGGTAATAAATGAAGCACTTATTTAGTTACTTTTGAAGTAAGATTATTTTAAGGAAGTCTTTCATTTTTCTTAAGCATTAAAATAATGGATTCAAAGTTAATATGTCAGTGGGGCGATGGTTGTGGGAGCTAAAGCGTATGCTTTGGACCCACTCCGTCGGCTTGCGGTCGGCAAACTTTTTGCTCAGTTTTCAGGTATGGTCAGGCTCGCTCCGGCTTCATTTTTTCTACTACTTTTCGGTCTATTCGTGGCCGTCAGTGTGAGTTGAGCTTACTTTAGCAGGGGTATTTTGTCCACAGGCATGTCAAAGTAAGGAAGTTTAAAAACTTTTAATTTTTCAGCTAGCGATTTGAAAATAGCATAATCAGCATCTAGGAATTTGTTCGATTTTAATGATATATTATTTGCCTGAAAAAGTTAAATATTTGACGAAGTTTAATGTCAAGAAACTTTAGCATAATATTCAATTTAATACTAAATACTTTTTGAATTCTAAAATTTATAGTCAACTTACATGTCTTTAAAATCGGAAAAATACGTAGATTCCAAATATATTACTTTCATATCACTGATTGCAAAATTGAGAATTTTTTAATCTTAAATTTTTTCCCATTTTCCAACAAAGGACCCCTGAAAAAAGGGATGGTCTGCCCAAGCTCGCAGGTACCTGACCAGAAAGTAGGTCGTTAGTCAGCCCGGTCAGGGTAGCCTAACTTGGTCAGGAGGATGCTGACCACTACTCTAGACCAGTGGTCGGCAAACTTTTTGCTTCATTTTCAGGTATGGTCAGGCTCCACCCGACTTAATTTTTTCTACTACTTTTCGGTCTATTCATGTACTTTAGTGTGAGTGAGCTTACTCCAGCAAGGGTCTTTTGTCTACAGGCATGTCAAAGTAAGGAAATTTTAAAACTTTTAATTTTTTAATTAGCGATTTGAAAATAGCTTTATCAGCATCTACGAATTTTTCCGATTCCAATGATATATTACTTACCTAGAAAAGTTAAAAATTTGAAGGATTTTAATATAAAGAAACATCAGCTTTACAGTCACTTTAATACTAAATACTTCTCAAATTTTCAACCTTTATAGACAAATTAAATGTCTTTGGAATCGTAAAAATACGGAGATTCCAAATATATTACTTTCAAGTCACTGATTGCAAAATTACGAATTTTTTATTGTCACATTTTTTTCCCATTTTCTAACAAAGGACCTTTGAGGAAAGGGGTGGTCTGGCCAAGCTCGAAGGTACTGCCCTGAGAGTAGGTCACAGGGCAGCCAGGGCAGGCTACCCTGTCCTGGGCAGGATCGTGCCGACTACTGCTCTAGACTCTAGAGAAATAGATTTTCTCTAAGTACTTACAGCTGTTGCTCTTGGTGGTTCGGGACCCACCTTAAACTGAAGGTCCCCTCCCACCACCAA